>NC_048599.1:335309-622809 GCF_003668045.3 Cricetulus griseus
TATTCTTGGATGTGCTAGGGTAGAGTTTCAGATTTGTTTATCCTTGTAGGAGGCACCTTGGGGCCAGGAGGGAGGCACTGACATTCAGATCACCTGGCTTGGAGGGGTCCCAGATTTCCTTATCTTGCTGTGTATGCATTCGGGGCACAGATGTATTTCTTCTAGGAAATTGGGGGAAAGGTGCTAGAGTACAGAGGTCCTCAGCAAGTTCAGGCCAATGAGCATACTGGCTGACACTGAAATACACTTCATACCAACTGGCCTGGGGATTGTGCAGGCCAGAGTCAGTACTATTAATATCTGGTGCATGAGCCCTAACTGGGTGATCCTCTTATACATGTGGCCTTGGCCTCTGAGTCTAGCATTGTGTTCCCTTAGTGCAGTAGGGCTCCTGGAGCCATCTAGCTGCTGTTCCCCACCCCCCTGTATATAGTAAGCTATTGCTGCCAGCCTAGGGGTCCAACCCCACCTAGATCTTCTGCTGTGCTGCCCACAGGAGTGATTCCACCCATGGAGGACTAGTTCAGGTGGCCAGAAATCCCAAGCTGTCCTTGGGAACAATAGTAATTCTAAGAGGTAGTAATACTCTAACTGCTAACACCTAGACCACACATACCTTATCATCCCACTGTCCAGGGACACCCACCTCTGTACCTACCTGCATCCTTGGCAATGAGCAGCCCCCTAGCTTACCCTGGCATCAGGATCTCAGGGTGCTGGACTCTTGGAGCAGAAGGCAGGTGAGTTGCAGCAGTCCCTGCTGATGAGAACCCCACTTGCCAATGATACTGATTATTCCTGACTTGTGTGTGATGCGTGTCCAAGGATATATGAAAACAAACAAGCTGGCAGATGCTCCTGGGAGCTGAAAAGTGTTCGGGGTTACAGATGTGTCTGGCTTGGGGTTATGGGTTATGGATAGTAGCATCTTGCATTTGCTGTGGTTCTTAATTCTGTTTGTACAAATGAACTTTTGTTATTGAGGCCAGAAGCTGCTTTGTCTGTCTGTGGGTGAGAGATGAAGTACCCTGTGCTCATTTCCTATCAAGAGGCACCTTTTGTGAGAAAGGGGCTGATGCCTTATCTCTGGCTTCAGGAGACAGCTATTAACTTTGAGTAGAACAGGGGGGGCTGGGCTTGGTACAGACACAGCATGAGGTGGATTTCTGGCAAAGCCCTCCCTGATCTGCTTGCAACTGGGCACATATCTTGGAAGGGATCTTCCCCAAGGTGGAGAAGAGTCACTGATGGGGAACTTAAGTTTCTCTAGGGAAGCTGGTACTGTGAGAATCAGGGGAATCAGGAAAACAGCCCCAGCCTGTTGCCTCTTTGTGTGTACTTGTGTTTACCAATGGTGGCTATGGCACAACCTACAGGCAGGCAGTGCTAGGAGCTTTATCAGGTTGTTTGGCCTCTTGTAAGTCAAATGCTCTGCATTGGAGTGGTTTACTCCCAAAAGTTGAGGGCAGCTCCCTGGGGGAATGTATAGGAGACCCAGTGGGAAGACAGAGGACCTGAATTTGTTTTTTGTTTACTGGGGCCTTCCAGAGCTACCCTGTGTACTGTGGTCATGCTGCCTCTAGGGACCAAGGCAAGGTTCCATTCTGGAACCCTAGGGAGTCTCTGCTCTTTCCTCTAGCTGCCCCCCCTCCCCCGCTCTTGTCCACAGGAAAGGTCAGTCCAATGGATAAGCTTCACAGATCCATTTGTTTACTGTGAATGGATTAGTATACTCGGGTGAGCAGCCAGTTACCCTCTGTCTGGGGATCTGGGGACCTCATTGTTTGTGTTTACAGTTGTCTGCCTTTTTGACTGAGCCATTCAGGTAGGCCTGAGTTGGGATGCAGGTGATGCCCCTTCAGTAAGCTCATCATTTCTTGATCTGTGTCCCCCTCACATGCTATCTATCCCTAAGACCCCTGACTGGCAGACTCAGGTCTAGGTATTCAACTGTGTTGTTTGTGCCTAGCCCATGCTCTGAGCTCCTGTGCTTGTCTCCAGAGCAGTGGAGGTGAGGCTGAACTTAACAGACTGACTAATTATTCCCTATGCTCATTCTCTGAGCTCTGGTAAGGATGCGTGGTATGAAACAAGCAGGTCCATTGTCTTTGTCCCCAAGGATGAATTGCAGTGTTTTCCTCGTTGGATACAGATGGGCTCTTTTCATGATGCTCACTTGTGTGTATGTTGTCCTGCACCTTTCAGAGCTGCCAGTATGACCAGTTACATGTTGGGTTTCTACTCATTCTTCCACTGCTTGTCCCCCACTCATGTGCACACAGCGGGAAATCTTCCTGGTTCTAAGAAGGATTATCAGCTGAGAACATAATTATTCCCAAACTGAGCTATCCCAGAGGCAGAAAGAAGCTTGCCTCAGACCACATCCTGGTTTATCAGCCCTGGGAAGCACCATAGTGAGTTGTGAGGCAGCAGTAACAGAGTTTCCCAGACAAACCCAACATCCGTTTTGATTGATATTTTTTTTTGGGGGGTGGGGTGGTTTGAGACAGGGTTTCTCTGTGTAGCTTTGGAGCCTATCCTGGCACTGGCTCTGGAGACCAGGCTGGTTTCGAACTCACAGAGCTCCACCTGCCTCTGCCTCCTGAGTATTGGGACTAAAGACATACACCACCACTGCCCTGCTAATGTCCGTTTTGATAAGAGAGCTTGTACTTGTGCTCTCCAGGGAAATCCAGATTATCATACTGGCATATTTGCTTTCAGGGCTACTGAGTACACACCTTTCTCACAGACATTGGCATGAATGTGCATTTGGGTGAGGATGTTTTGGGATATACTGAGAATCAGGCCCCAGACTTGTTATGTCCTCAGTCCCTAAGTGAGCATCTTTCATCTATTGATAGGCTTTTATGAAATGGAACCATATTTCATTATAGTATACTTTTCTTATCCAAGAGTGGCCTAGGGATACTTGTTCCCATCTGGACCTGCCAATCTGCCTTATTCACCTCAGGCTTACCTGGTATTCCATACAGTGTTCTTTCTCTTGTGGTACTCCAGACTATACCAGCCACTGCAGGAGGCATCCTATAAGGAGTTAGCCTGGCACATCCATCTGCCAGTCTATTGGCAGCCCTCCTACCCACCAGACACTATCCTGTATTGTCAGTGGCCATAGTTCAGTTTGATCCCACATGAGTGAGTCATGGCATGCATGGCTAAGCCACTGACTTGAGAGCTTCTTGAGTAAATTTGAAAGCTGAAGCTGGGATTGTGCGACCTACCCAGGTTTCCTTTCAGGCAGTAGCCAGAAAGTACCTCTGTTAAACACATCTCATTCTCTTAGCACTTTTAAAAATTATTTTTTTAAGATTTATTTTTATTTTATGTGCATTGATGTCTCACCTGCATGTGTGTCTGTGTGAGGGTGTCAGATCCCCTGGAACTGGAGTTACAGACAGTTGTGAGCAGCCATGTGGATGCTGGGAATTGAACCTGGGTCCTCTGGAAAAGCAGTCAGTCTCTTAACTGCTGAGCCAACTCTCCAGCCCTCTTAGTTGCATCAGGCTGTATCTCAGTACAAACGTCAGGTATTAGGAAGGTGATGCAGCACATTGAGACTCTGTAGAAGCTGCTTGTCTTAGTTAAGGTTTCTGTTACTATGAAGAGACACCTTGACTACTGCAACTCTTATAAAGGGAAATATAGACGAACATGAATGGAATCCGAGACAGGTTATTAACTGGTAATTTATTGGGGAGTTGTACTCACATGAGGAATCAGTAACCAGATTGGCACTCTGAACAGTCCAGTCCCAGAATGATTCCTAATGCTGGCTCAACACCCAGAGAGAGAGCGCCCAGCTCTCCTTCACACTTATCTATATCCTTCTACCTACCCACAACCATGCCCAAACAGGCGTGGTCAGCAGTACATATAATCAGGGTCTCTCCCTACAGGGAAACATTTAACTGGGGCATCTTACAGTTCAGAGGTTTACTCCATTATCGTCATGGCAAGAAGCCCATGGAGGCATGCAGGCAGACATGGTGCCAGAGAAGTAACTGGGAGTTCTACATCTGGATTCACAGGTAGCAGGAAGAGACAGTGAGCCATTAGCCTGGTTTGAGCTTCTGAAACCTCAAAGCCCACCCCCAGTGACATAATTTCTCCAACAAGGCCACACCTCCTAATAGTACCACTCCCTGTGAGCCTATGGGAACCATCTTTATTCAAACCACCATACTGCTCATTCTCAGATGTGAAAGCCATGTCCAGAAATGGCACCCCTTTAGGAATGCACATGTCACTAGGGTTCTGAGTGCCCATCTAGCATGAGTGATAGGCTATGGGCATACACAGTTACAGATCCACTTTGACCTTCTTTGGGTTACATTTCCCTCTGTTAGTCTCTCCTCTATCTTGGGTCACCACCTCAAACCACCACCATACACACATGCACAAACACACATCAGCCAAGGCAGGTGGCGTTTACAGACTGCTAGAAGTGTCTGACTTGGGAACACAGAAGGAGTCATAATGAGAAGTAGGTTCTTCATAGACCTTCTTGCCTTCTTTCCTACATTTCTTGACCAGGTGCCAGATCAGAGAGTCCCCCAGAGCATATCTTGCCACTGTCATGTGGCCAGTACATTGCACTCTTGCCTCATGGGGCACAACCACCCTGCAGGGCAGTAGTGGCTGGCTGGACTATCCAAAGAGTATGCTATGTTGGAGAGAGGGCACAGTCCTTAATGGGATCTTCTTTATCCTTGAGTATTCATTTCCTGAGACCGAGGCTCTACCCACTACAGTCCACAGAAGGGTAGGATTGTGGCTCTGAGATTGTGTATACCTCCTGTGCCCTCTTGCCATTCATTGCTGTCTGTTATCCTTGCTGTGTGAACAGTCTGAGGTCTTGTGCCCCCATTAACTCCATGGACCAGCGACAGGTATGTTTCTTGGGCACATTCTCCCCAGTTGAACCCATACTGTGCCTGTCCCACTTGGGCATGACCAGGGAGGTTGACAACTGTTGACTGAGGCTGAGCACATCCCTCTTCACAGCAGCAATGCAGGGTCCTTGGACAGACTACTCCCACCAGTGGGAACTGGGCGCTCACCCCGGAAGCGCACCACCAGCCAGTGCAAGTCAGAGCCACCCCTGCTTCGCACAAGCAAACGTACCATCTACACAGCCGGGCGGCCACCATGGTACAATGAACATGGCACGCAGTCCAAGGAGGCCTTTGCCATTGGTAATATCAGTGTGGGACAACGCCTTCGGGAATCAGTCTGCATGGTCAGCCCATCTATAACTAACCTTCTACCCACAGGCTTGGGAGGTGGCAGTGCATCTGGGAAGACCACTGTGGCCAGGATGATCATTGAAGCTCTAGATGTGCCCTGGGTGGTCCTGCTGTCCATGGACTCCTTCTATAAGGTGAGGCTCTGGTCATCTCCCCAGAGCACCTCCTTTCTATGACCCCTTTGACCCTACAAATGTAGGCCTGTGATCACAGGGCTTCATCATATTCCCCTAGGTTCTGACACAGCAGCAGCAGGAACAGGCTGCCTGCAACAATTTCAACTTTGACCACCCCGATGCCTTTGATTTTGATCTCATCATTTCTACCCTCAAGAAACTAAAGCAGGGCAGGAGCGTCCAAATACCCATCTATGACTTTACTACTCATAGCCGGAAAAAAGACTGGGTAGGCCCATGGTTTTGGGGCTCTGGAAGAGGCTGTAAGGACCTGAGCTAAACATTGAAACTGCCTGGATTCTTTTGCAGAAAACACTGTATGGTGCAAATGTCATCATCTTTGAGGGTATCATGGCCTTTGCTGACAAGACACTGCTGGAGGTGAGAGCTTTCGTGCAGTACCTACTCCACAGGCATTCCCATAAACAATTCCTTTAAACACTCTACCCCATCCCCACGGCCTCCATGCCCCATGCTCTCTGAGCAGATTGCTTCCTATCAGGTGCTTCTAGATGAGCCCTACCTGGTGTATACTAGACATGCACAGATGTTCTGCACCATCAGCTAACTGACTACTGCAGTGGGGGTATGGCTTCTGGGGACAATAGTTCCCTCTCCTACCTGCTAAGGGCTGTACTTCTATTTCCCCTGCTCTTGATATTCTTCCTTGTTGAGGAACAAACAAGGACTTAAAGCCAGTGAGTTTGAGCAAGGCCTCCAGGATATACCTGAATGTGACCCTGGCCCAGGCCAAGAGGACTCTTACCATGTCCACATGGCAGCTCCAGTCCCTACATGGCTCTTTCAGGGCCCACCTATCACATGCTGACTGGAGGAGGCCACACCCTGAGCTTACAAAGCCCCATTCTTGCAGTGTTCATGTGAGATATAATGAGTGAAGTCATGTATACATCACACTGCCAAGTCCCATTCCTGCCTGACTTGTCACTGTGTCCATTCTGTACCCCATGCCCACAATGCATCCCAATGCACACTTCCTATGGATGCACCCTACACACACTAATGGTTAGGCCAATAGGTGTCTTGTCGGCAGCTGGCCCCCATGATCATGGCTCCTATAGATAATGAGCTGATCATGTTGCCACTCTAGCTCTGTCGATCCTGGTGTCTATATGATGGTGTCACAGGTACCTACCTCAGCCCTGTGCACTGGCTTGTTTTCCCCACTTAGCTCCTAGACATGAAGATCTTTGTAGACACAGACTCTGATATCCGACTGGTACGGCGGCTACGCCGGGACATCAGTGAGCGAGGCCGGGACATTGAGGGTGTCATTAAGCAGTACAACAAGTTTGTCAAGCCTGCTTTTGAGCAGTATATCCAGCCCACCATGCGCCTGGCAGATATTGTGGTACCCAGAGGTGAGCCTGCCAGACTTGTCTTCCTGCCAGTGGGGCAGAAGGGCCAGAAGGCTTCTGAGTTATCCTCTCTTTCTCCCCCTCCAGGGAGTGGGAACACAGTAGCCATTGACCTGATTGTACAACATGTTCACAGCCAGCTGGAAGAGGTTAGCACTCAAAGTCCCTGTCTCTCTGTTGTCTCCCCCACAGCAGCATACTCACCCCACCTCACATACCCTCCAGGTACTGGCTCTCAAGTATTCTGAACCTACCCCCTGAGTTTATTTAAATGGTGCAGCCCTCTGTGATAGGCAAGGAGACCTGGCCATGCATGAAGGGTGCACTCCTATCCCAACCCTGGGAGAGTAACAAGGGTGGGTGACCCACTCTCCAGCAATGAGTTCCATCTTCCCTTCCTGAGTTACTCTACAAGTAATTTTTTCCCACTATAGGTCCCACATTAGGTGATTTATGGCTGGGCTGTAGTGTCTGGCTACAGTTCTGTCCAGGCACTACTACTAGCCCAGAGCCACAGGTCCCAGCCCAGCTTGTCCCAAGTTCAGAGGTCCTTAGAAACTTGCCTCTTACAGTTTGCAAACCCTGAGCTATTTCGACATGGTGCTGTGGAGTGTCCATCACTGGGGGTTGGGGGTAGCCTGGCTGCTTGCCCTGGTCACTGATGCATCACCCATTCCCTTGTGTCTCCCTGTGTTGCTGCCACAGCGTGAACTCAGCGTCAGGTAAGACTCACAACTCTCTGCACAGATGGAGGCATTTCCAACATCTACATTGAGCTCCAGGTCAGCTGTCACCTAGCCAAGCAGTCAGTCAGTCCATACCACAGGAATAGAGTGGTGCAGCCTAGTTGCTCCTTCCCTTGCTAGCATGCAAGAACACTAACATACAGAGAAAATAAGGAATTTTTCCAGGGTTTTTGTTTGTTTGTTTTGATTTTTTTTCAAGACAGGGTTTCTGTGTAGTTCTGGAATTGTTTCTATAGACCAGGCTGGCCTCAAACTCAGAGATCCGCCTGCTTCTGCCTACAGAATGCTAGGATTAAAGGCACATACCACCACCACCTGGCCTTTCCGAGGGTTATGTGGGGTTTGTTTGTTTTGTTTTGTTTTTCAATACAAGGTTTCTCTGTGTAGCTTTGGAGCCTATCCTGGCACTCGCTCTGTAGACCTGGCTGGCCTCAAACTCACAATGATCCGCCTGCCTCTGCCTCCTGGGATTAAAGGTATGTGCCACCACTGACCGGCCCAGGTTTATGTTTTACCTGTGCTGGCCAGATGTTCATAGAGGTTCTTTCCCCATAGAGCCTATCTTGGGGTCCAGTCACAGAGAACACAGCTGTCCTCCTAGGCCAACACTGCCACACACGTCCAAGACAGGGACTACACTGACATGTTCCTAGAATCATAAATAAGCCTGGGTCGTACTAGGCTGCTGTATCTTGTAAAATGAACCATCCTAGGGCCTTTGGGCTCAGCTGAATCTCCCTGGGGAGTGGGGAGTGAGAGCTTGGCTCTGCCTTTTCCACCCATGCCCTGCCCCATCCTAGCTTAATCTTCAAGCTGCAGCACAACTCAGGCAGAAGGAGCAATGCTGGCATTGCAGCAGGAATCTTGGATAGGCTGAGTTATGCCATTAACCATTGCTGATCGAAGTCCAGGCAAGAGCCACAGGTAGCACCAGGGACCTGCCCTTCTTCTACGCTTTCCTCAGAGTTGGGAAGTTCCAATTGAGCCACTGTGGGAGCCCTCTTGGTTCCACTGCATACCCCAGGAGTTCTGAGCCAGTGTTGGAAATGCCTCCAGGGCCGCCTAAACAGCCCTGCTTCCTGTCCTTGCATGAATCTCTGCTTGGCCTCACCAAGACCAGGGTGCCACAGACCTGTGCGAGAGCCTTTATAAAGCCTGAATTCTAAGAAAAATCTCCAGGCACAGCCAGCTTCACTTTCCATTTTCTGGTCAGCCAAGGAAGTAGTGGCTAAACCCTTTGGTCTCCTTCAACTCCAGGAAGTTACCGGTGAGCAGGAGGGGGAAATGTCTGGGTATAGGTGGTGCTCCACCCTCAAGCACCAAGGCTGTCAGTGCCAAGCCTCCTGACACAAGTCTTTAGCCATCTGGTAGCTACAGGGTACCTTCTGTAAGGACTTGGCTACTCTCCCCACTAAGTGTTCTTCTCTCTGTTCTTTTCCTCTCTGTAAACCTGTTTCCTGCCTTGTTCCCTCCCTGAACACGCTCTTCACCTGGCGAGCAGAGGAAGCTGCGTTGGGATATGTGAGCAGAGCAAGCTCTGATTGTGCTGCGCTGTGTGCCACCCCACACCCTGCACTGTTCCTGAACTTGTGCTTCAGTGACCCCTCCTTTCCATGATCACTGTTTGCACCCCCTAACCAGCCCTGCTTCCTTCTGCCTCACAAGTCCCTTGCCCCTTCCCTCTCCAGGCTTGGGTTTCGGGTGGAGTAGCCTTTGACATTGAGCCCTCCCTGTTTGGCCCTCCCTCCTGAGAGGGGCTGCATACTACCTGGGGGATGGGTCTAAGTGGAACTTGACCCTACAGCTTACATGTTGCTCCCAGGAGAAGCTGGGGAAAACTGTCCATTTGGAGGCTGGGATCTGTTCCCATAGTAAGCTCCCTTCTTCCTTTGTCTGGCCTCTCTACTTTATCTGAGCCTAGGAGGGGACACCTCATGGCTCAGCCCCTAGCATCCTCACTGAGACGGTGTTCAGTGTTCAGAATTGAGCTTTCTTACTTTTGCCTGGCATTTTAGGTAACAAGGCCTCTTTCATGGGTCAGCCATAGCCAAAAGACAGCTCCCACCCTGCACATGCCTGTCCCCATGGTGGTGTTCAGACGTCCTCTGGGGCAGACAGGGACTTTTGAATAAGATATGCCAATCAATTTGTATCTCTAGGGCTGCGCTGGCCTCAGCTCACCAGTGCCATCCCCTTCCCCAGACACTGAGTGTCCTCAAGAGTACCCCACAGGTACGAGGCATGCACACCATCATCAGGTAAGGGCCCACTTAAAGAGTGCTACCCCAAATTCTGCTCCACTCTACCTCCAGGTTCTGGCCCATCCCTTTCTAAAGCCTGCTTATTCTACCATCAGGGACAAGGAGACTAGCCGAGATGAATTCATTTTCTACTCCAAAAGATTGATGAGGCTGCTTATTGAACATGCACTGTCCTTCCTACCCTTCCAGGTGTGGATTTGTGGGATAAGGGGTAGAAGTAGTCCTGCCATCTTGATGTGGGCTTATGATGGAGGTTCAGCCCTGGCTGTTTATAGATACCCCAATTCACTATGCAGGACTGCACTGTACAGACCCCACAGGGGCAGGACTACGTGGGAAAGTGCTACGCTGGAAAGCAAGTAAGATGGCAATAGCTGCTGGGGTAGGAGGCTATAGGTTGGAGGCATCCAGCTTGCAGCTTACTCGGCCTCCCTTCCCTGCTAGATAACCGGAGTGTCCATTCTGCGTGCAGGGGAAACCATGGAGCCTGCGCTGCGTGCTGTGTGCAAGGATGTGCGCATTGGCACTATCCTCATCCAGACCAACCAGCTCACAGGGGAGCCTGAGGTGTCCAGCCAGGGAGGGCTGAGGGTCACAGTCATGCCCAGTCCTTGGGGAGAGTGAGGGGCTCAGAAGCCTGATGTGGGGGCCCTACTCTGACCTTACTATCCATTATAGCTCCACTACCTGAGACTTCCCAAGGATATTAGTGATGACCATGTGATCCTGATGGACTGCACAGTATCCACAGGTGCTGCAGCCATGATGGCTGTACGTGTACTCCTGGTAAGTGGACTTGGGTGGGTTGCAGGTAGGTTCCCTTGGTGTTGGAACTTCACCTGTCCCCATGCTACACAGGACCATGATGTGCCTGAGGACAAGATCTTCTTGCTATCCCTACTCATGGCAGAGATGGGTGTGCACTCTGTGGCCTATGCATTCCCACGTGTGAGAATCATCACCACAGCTGTAGACAAGCGTGTCAATGACCTTTTCCGTATCATCCCAGGCATTGGTGAGACTGTCATAGCCCAGGGGCATGTCTGATGACCCGGGAGGACCCAATCACACAAGGCTATTTCTTTTTGCAGGGAATTTTGGTGATCGCTACTTTGGGACAGATGCAGTCCCTGATGGCAGTGATGAGGAAGAGACAGCCTCTATGGGTTAGTTCCCAGCCTGAGCTACTCTTATTTCTCTATCCTGCCTCCTGGATTGTAGACAGCACATTAACTTATTTGAATTTAAAAATGTTACCTATGATATTTAGTTTTCACATTTTATAAAATAAATAAAGCTCCAAAAAATGAAGGTGTGGCACAATGTATTCTGGGTGGGCTTGGCAGATGCCAAGGTGTATGTAGTAGTTTGAATAGGTATGGCCCCCATAGACTCGTGTGTTTGAATGCTTGGCCCAAAGGGAGTGGCAATATTAGGTGGTGTCTCCTTGTCAGAAGTGTGTCCTCTGTGGGGGTGGGCTTTGAGGTCTCAAGCTACATCAGTACACAGGCTCCTTCTGCTGCCAGCAGAACAAGATGTAGAACTCTCAGCTACTTCTCCAGTACCATGTCTGCCTGCATACTGCCATGTTTCTCACCTTGATGATAATGTACTAAACCTCTGAACTGTAAACCAGGCCCAATTAAATGTTTTCCTTTGTAAGAGTTTCTGTGGTCATGTGTCTCTTCACAGCAACAGAAACTCTAAGACAGGAGTTGAGAATGAGGAGAAAGGTCTAGCTTCTGTCCAGTGGGACAAGGTATTCTCATTCCTGCATTCTACTTTCCTTACAATTGAAGCTTATTCATTCATTGCCTGATGGAGATAAGGGAAGAAGTGGGGCCTCCAAAGGAACCACACAGCTCAGTGCCCACATGACCTGGACCCAAAGACAGGGCTACCTAGGGTTCTGAGTGTTATAGGAGGCAGCCTCTGTGACCACTTTCTCCCAACCACATTTATACTACCAAGGGACCCAGAAGAAGCTGGTGTGTGGGAAGCTATGGCAAGGACTAAGCTATGGATGACTCAGCTCCATGATGGTCAGAGCCTCAGGTTTTCAGAACCAAAATCTCACATCCAGCCCTGCCTCACTGCTACCAGACAAGCTTCTCTGGAAACTGCTTGTTTACTGTCATGTTGATTCTATCCCAGTGACATGACAGACATACACATGGACAGCTAATTGGATATGAACTGTGGATCTCTGAACTGTGACAGGTAGGCTGGGAGCCCCCAAACTCTGTTCCAGCTTGGTGTGTGCATTTTTTCTGCTTGTCATGAGATGGGGACAGGAAGTTGTTGGGCAGAGGCCAGTCTACAATGGTGAAGAGATAAGGTGAGTGGTTCGCTCAAGGGGCAGCTAGGCCCCTTGAGTGCAGAGGACCAAAGAAGAGGTCAGGAAGACCTTCTCTGTAACAGGTAAATGGATCCTCTTTCAGGTCTCCAGGCTCTATCCAATGGTTCATTCATTCCTGCACTTTATTGCTGAGAAACTGAAGAAAGACTATTCTATTCCTTCCAGTCAGGTTTTCCCAAATGAGGAATTTAGGAATACCATGAGAAGTTAGGTAGGAGCCAGGTACTTCGTAAGAGGGCTCTACCCAAGTCCAACCAGGATGATTGGTTCCTGAGAACAAATCATACCAATACAAGTGAGATAAAATCCAGCTACTTTAGCAGGGTATGAGGGACTAACAGGTTCTTTTCTTCATTCCGGACAAGGCATTTAGAAATGAGGTATTGGAACTGAGGGGAGGGGTGTTCACAGCTAGACCAGGAATGAGAAAACGAGGCCTCAGCCCACAGGGGACCCAGCAGGGGCCAACATCAGGTGCCATTTCAGTGCCAAATTCATGAACAGAATTAGGCAGGAATCACTAATAAGACACACATCTGGTCTGCAGTGAAAACATTTATTTTAGGTCAACATTTAGACAGGTCACCATGCGGAACCACCACAGCTTTCAGCTTGGCCCTTGGAGGTACGCCAAAGTCAGTTAGCCTGGGGGGAGGAGGGGCAGACAGCAGCTTGTATTCTGCTGTATACAGACTTCAGTTGTGGTTAAAATTAGTACAGCTTTCCATGCACTTGCATTCAGCTCTTAAAAATTATCTTTAAGTGAAAATTTGTTCCCCCAACTTAGCATGAAACACTAACCTAGAAAATTATCTACCAGCAGCACAGCCTATGGGCACTTAGGCAGGGCCTTTTCTTGACTGCAGAAAACCCCTGCCCAGGCTACCCTTTACATGCACCTTGGTCACTGATTTTAACGGGTGCTCATAAATTGGTCTCAAGTTTTTCAAGAGAGGAAAGCTTCTAGACCTCATATATTTGAGGGTCGGGTAAGTTTGTTGTGGTCCCCAGGAATATTATTTGATATGGTCACCCTTGTGCCCAACATACATATTTGAAACCAAATGCTGGCCAGGGCCTATGTAGTGCATTCAGGTACATGTACCTATATGTACACAATAAGCTTAGGGTTTTCCTTTTGTGTTTTGCCAGGAGACCCTACCCCTGCCCAACACTCCAAGAAACCGCAGGCTGTTTTGGAGCCGACTTTTATTGTACTTGTTGCTTTGCCACCAAACAGCAGCATGACAGGCCTGCTGCGTGATATATACATATACACATATGTACACACACCAACACATACCATAGCCCACATTCACAGCATATGACAACACATACTGTGCTTGTGAGGATAGTAAGATGTAGCTTTTGCTATTTCCATAGGAGGATAACTCAACCAAAGTAAAAGGAACAGGCCAGTGCTGGGACACATGGGTTCACAGCTCAAAACACTGGGAAAAGAATGAGATCAGTCATGTTTTACATTGTTCACAGCTATCCCTCAATAAAAGGTGCATTAAAGGCCAAAGAAAGATGGTCATGGCCCACCAGTTCTCCATACCACAGCACCTAGACCCTCCAGGGACAGCTTGAATGATTGGGTCACCATCTCTGGAGACTACCAGCTACAACAATGGCATCTCCTTTGGACAAGGTTCACCTGGAATAAAAGCCATGGGTCAGCAGGACAATGGGCACTGATGGTAGTAAAAACCTGGCATCTGAACATCTGAGAAAAGACTGTCTTTATGATTCGGGAACAAACCCAGAAACCAACAACTTGGAAAAGTTTCCTGCTAACCACAGTAAGCACTGATTTCTTTTTCTAACAGGTCCTAGCTGGGTGCTAGCTGTGCTAACCAAACATCAGAAGACTAGGAAGGGTTATAAACATTGCACAGAATTATCTAAAGTAATTTAAAAATACAGTCAAAAGGAAGACAAGGAAAGACCACATCATTGGGAACAAACAGAAATCTACATTCTAGCCTTGGTGAGATGGGTCCCCAGGGTCTCTCAGATGTGGTCAGTTTCTGGTCCTGAAGGGATATCCACTGCACTGGATGAAGTTCCATGCACAGACTCCAGCACTCCCTTGGCAATACACCACAGCACCATCTACATTGCCCACCAGTATAGGAGTTTGGGGAGTGTGTGTGTGTCTTTATATTTAATAGTATTTGGTCAGGAATAGTTAGGCTGATCCTGAGACTCACCAGTTATGCTTAGGTCAGGGCAAATAAAATCAAGGAGACCTTAGATCAACACAGTAAAAACCCTGAAGGGAGTCTGCATACAGGGATAGGTCAGGGAGTTCACTGGCCTTGGCAATCACTATTATCACCTTGAAACTGTTCGACATATTGATGGTTTCAAGTTCAACATGATTTATTTAGCTTTACAAGTTCCAAAAGACACTAGGTTCAACTTCTGTGCTCTCACCTAACAGCACAAGTCCCAGTTCAGGACCTGGCTCACTAGGATGTGAGGGAAAGGCCACAGAGCCACATGCAGGAGGGACATGCTACCAGATGGCAGCTCTCTACTCATCAGTTACCTATGGGCACCAAGACCTGCACCCCAGATTACCCAGTGGCCTCTCTTCTTCCACCATTTCAACAATGGGTCCAGCAACAAATTTCTCATTCTCCTACTATGTTTGTTTGAGTCGGGGTCTTACTGTGTAAAGCCTGACTTGCCTACAACTCAAGGTCGTCCTACCTCAGTCTCCCTAGTGCTGAGATTACAGGCATGTCCCACTACATCTAGCCATAGATCTGATGTTTGCAAATTATTTCTGAGTATGTTAATGAATATCCCTAAAATCCTTTAAAGAACAAAACAAACCAATAAGACCAGGGAAGGACCTTGACTCCAGCTTTTGGCTCATATAGTTCTCCTATAGGGTCAGCTAGGAATCCTGGCATCATTGTTTCCCGGGACCTGGACAGGTACCCACAAACACTGCCAGGTTTGCTGCCTCTTCTTGCAACTTCCTGTCAGCCTGATCTGGTCCCTGAAGGCCCTGGTGAGCTGTGGTCAGGAGGTGGACAGGGTGGGTTTCGGAAACACATGGTGGTTTGTCTGAGCCACTGAGCCACCACATGGGCCTTCTCCTTCTTCATCTGTACTGGAAATGCAGATGGTCAGCAGCAGCCAGCAGGAAGGCTCTGGAGGAACCTGGCTCATTGGAGTCTGGTGTAGCTAATCCAGCTAACTGTAAAAGGGTGGGGTGGTTCCAAATCCCTGGTAACCATGTTTTCCAACTCCACCCACCATGGTACCCTGTGACCAAGACTGAAATACTGACTAGAGAGAGGTTCACAAAGAAATTCTGTGGCCTGCAGTTGGCATCTCAGGCCGAGTGACTGTTACCATAGCTTCCCTAGTAGCCAACCCTTCTGATCCAGGGTCACCAGGGACCAGTCACCTACCCCAGGAACCCAACACTTCAGCTCTGGCAGAGGCATGATGATGACAAGTGGAAGCGAAGGCAAGTGGGGGATGGATGGAGCTCTGGCAAGCACAGGGCACTCAAACTCTTTATAAGCAGCTATATGCCACCCACAACTGGACTCCAAGACTTTCTGACTATGACTAAGTGACAGGTGCTACCATTTGTGGTTCTTAAAGTCCAAAAACAAGATTAAAAAGGTTGGCTTGAAGGAATGTGGAAGATGACCCAGGAATGAGGGAAGGAGGCTGTGGCCCCGTCAATCCAGCTTTTGACCTGGAAAGGTGCAGAACAGAGACAAATGATTTCCCACACACCAGCAAGGGACATGCCTCCAATGATAGGATCTCAGTCCACAAGGCCAGGAGACCCAAGATAGAAACATTACACAGAGTGTGCTCCCACTTTCAGAAGGGGCATACCTGCACTCTCCATAGCAGATCTAACACAGGAAAACTGTCACGAGGCCGAGTGATGATGCAGAGACCCTATGAAAGCTTCCCAACACGAACACTGTGCAAACGACTGATGCTGGTGGTGCCTGGGAGGATGGGGCCCAGCTCCCTCCTTCGCAGGTGAAATCAGAACCCTGTCTGCAGCCTTGAGGATGAGATCAGAGCCATGGACTAGACCATGTCACAGGACACAGAGGCCAACATGGAGATGTAGCTCCAGGTGCCTACCTGACTCCTGTAAGCACAAGGAGACAGCTGAACCTCACTGGACTCACTTGGCTGAAAACCCAAGAAAGCACTACCATCCAGTTAATTCAGCCCAGTTGTAGCACATCCACAACACAGACACTGAACATAACCCATACATGCTATTAAAAAAAGGATAAAACAGAAGAAGACCGTAGCTACACTGCTTTAAATACTGCATGCTACGCACTTCGTGTATCAAGGTTTGACAGATGAGTGGGCTTAGAGGAGGTGGGAGGGACCCTGACCAGCCACAGCAGGTCAGGTTGACGGCTGCCTCCCCATCTCAGTGACTACAGTTCATGATTCTAAGGTTGCAGTGGCCAGGTGCTGATTCATCCTCTAATCACAGCCTCTCCTGAATTTAGTTGAACCCGTCGGTGTGGTAGCTGGGGTGGGAGTCAGCCGTCAGCTGGGTGGTCTCTGTGGCAGATGCCGGCTGTATGACGATCGGCGTGTCTGTAGCCTCTGAAAAGTAAGCAGGCAGCCTCATGGCACAAGGGTAGCAGCCGTATGTGTGCCCATCGACATGGTCCTTGCATCACGTCATTCGGCCACCTGGACAGACACTCAGGGGAGAGGCTACTTGCTGACCTCCACCCAACACAACACACTTTCCTCAGCAGTCTTAGGTCAACCAGCCCC
Source organism: Cricetulus griseus (assembly GCF_003668045.3). Lineage (NCBI taxonomy): Eukaryota > Metazoa > Chordata > Mammalia > Rodentia > Cricetidae > Cricetulus > Cricetulus griseus. The sequence continues at coordinate 352,301 of NC_048599.1, forward strand.
CGGCCCTCCCCACCTGCCTGTCACCCTCCCAGCCTTTAGTCCCTCAGATCTACGGCTACCAGAGTTTGCGGGCAGGAACAGCTCCCTGCACCTGCTTTACCTCAAGTGTCCACGTTCACACCTCAACAGTCCCAGATGCCACCACAAACACTCTCGGCACAGTGTCAGTGCCCTCCTGTTTGACAAGACAGTTGACACTGTTCAGGGCCAGTGCTGGCTCCACCCCACACACTCACAAGGTCCTGGGGTGGGCACTCACCCCTCTCATCAGACTGCAGCTGTGCCTCCAGGTCTTCAGGCGATACGTAGAATTCTGTCTCCTCACCCTCAGGTGCCTTGGGCTTGCACTTTCCACAGCAGCAGTTAAAGCAACAGCACAAACAGCAGCAGCAGTAGCAGCACGTGAGGAGGCCACAGACAACGAACAGGGCCTGAGAAAGAGAATACTGGCACTGTACAGCTTCAAGGGCCCATAGGCCATTAACAAGAACCTCCCTAGAGAAGACAGGACAAGAGCTACAGAATATATGGCTTATGCTAAGGGTATCTTTTAGGAGAAGGCTACAGAGTAAATCTGCAGGGTAAAGGCAAGAAAAATAGAGCAAGAAGTCATATGTAAAGATGGGATTGAGCACAAGCTGCCATGAGGTTCTATTGAGTTTGCCTGTCTTTCTGAACCCAGAAAGGCTTAACTTTGTCTTATTGTTCTCTTCTATTTCTTTTCTGTCCAGATGTTGGCTAGAGCCTAAGTGTATGCTTTCTCTAGTACTTTGGGCACCTTAATCTTTCTCTGAAGTCTCACCCCCAACTTTCTGCAATATAGCTGTGTACTGGACTGCAATGTATCTGACCTCCATGCTAACTCAAATGGCATGGCTCTCTCCCTCTTAAATTCCCACCTATAAATCTATAATGAATTTCTCTCTAAAATTATAAAGATTGAAGACTAATCAGTAAAAGCCAAAATCAGGCTTCCTATACCTAAGGGCTATGGGACAGACTACTCTGACTTTGTATATGACTGACAGACAAGGAAAGCAGAAATTAAAATAAATTAAAAATAAAACAAACTAAGTCACTCTAAAGTGAGATTTTTAAGTCTCCCCTGATAAGAAAAAGGCTCCTCACATCATGATGAAAGAATTGTTTCCTATCTCAATCGTTTTAGTAACTTGGTACCATGCTTCAGAGAAAATCAGGTCAATGCAAAATGGTTTTGCTCCATGTACACTGTGCACTGTGCCTGCCATGAATGTGCTAGCATGCCCAGTTACACAGCACACAGAGGACAGCTCCAGACCAGAAACCACGCTAAGAGAAAGGAGGCATCAACCTTTCAGCATCTATAGTCCTACTGGCACTAGAATTTTCAATGCCTTCAGTGTGGCAGCCCACTATGACTGCTGCTCCATCCTCACCTTGGCCCACCAGCTGGAGAGTACGAAGTAGGTGTTGACGTTCTCCTCCCCAAATTGCTCGGCCACATAGAGCCCCAGGGAGCCGTACTTGTCATAAATGTTTCTTTTCGTGGCATCTGTCAGGATGGCGTGGGCGTTGTTAATCTCCTTAAACTTGTCTGCAGCCTCTGGGTTATCAGGGTTCTTGTCAGGGTGATATTTCAGGGCCAGCTTCCTGTAACCAAAACCATTTCCTGGCTCTACCTTGGTCTTGCATTTCACAATTCTCTATCAGAGTCCAAGGGAAGAGATGCTCACCCATTAGCATTTCTATTTTCAACTTTCCAGAGATCTGGCTCATCATAGTGAAAAAGACAGTCTCTGTAATTGCTTTAGGGTAACCCCCCTACTAGGATACACTCACAAGGGAGAGTCCTGAGGTACTAAGGGTACTGACTCCTGCTTTCAAAGGAAAATCTACTGCCAACTCCTAGCATCTTGGCCAGTTAACTGCATATCTGACAAATTAGGTGATGACAGAGAAGTGTATAATAATGACATTCTAGGACAACACAAATAGAAAACCATAGGAGTGTCTGAGATGAAGATTCCCCAGTTCCCCTTCTACGTTACCATGTAACACTGCACCTAAAAGCTATATTCTTCAAGTCCAGTCAAACAGCCATGACAGGAAAAAACAAAAAACAACAACAACAACAACAAAAAAAAACCAAAACCACCCTCACCATTTTGTTAAAGTACAGTATTTAGCACAATAAAGGCTCTGTCTATGCCCAGGGTGCAAATCCTGATGCTGTGGTCTGAGGATAGTTGGCAATATCTTACAAATGTGCGTATTTTCTTGCTGCGAGAGAACACCAGTGTAACAGGGTTTGTTTGAGAAAGGGCCTCTCTACATAGCTCTGGTTGCCCTGGAACTCAGTATGCAGACCAGGCTGGCCTGAATACACAGATACACTTAGCCCTCTGCCTCCCAAGTGCTAGGACTAAAGGAATGCACCACCATGCATGGCCAGTATAACAGTTTTAAGTTTTAGGATTAAACTATACATGTAAGGATGAAATGCAACTGCCGGGAGTCTGCCAAGAAAAACATACATCATGGTTCTTGATAAACTATATAAGAAACCAGATGAGGATCTATCTGTGTTTTTCCTTGGAACACAACCGCTTACCGATAGGACTTTTTAATGTCATCCGAGGTTGCATTCTTGTCCAGCCCAAGAACATGATATAATGATTCCCCGGAGGTAGACAGTGAGCGCTGCCTCTGGTCAGCCATGTTAGATTAATCTACAAGAGAAGATAAAGGAAAATATGGAGAAAAATTCAAAACCTGGGCCAACAAGATGATCAGTGGATAAGGGCACTGTTGTCATGCCTGACAAGTTAGATTTGAGTCCCACAACTCATATGGTAGAAGAGGAAAGTACAAATTCAACTGAGCCTGTATATCCATCTTTTAATATAACCCCTTATTTGTAACCTTCAAAGTATCTACCTTTTTGAAGGCACCAGATTGAATCTACCTATAATCCTGAATGATTTCGAGTGGGGACAAGAAGATGAAGAGTTCAAGATTAGGATGCACAGAAGACTGTCTCAAAAGTCTTCTCATTTCAAGGCTGAAAAAACAACCCAATTAGGAGGAAAAGAGAGTCTCAAGAGCATGAAAAAGAGTCAAATATAACACCCATTCCCACTATAAGAACCTCACAAAAACACCAAGCTGAGCCATAACATACACACACAGGAGGACCTGGTGTAGAATTATGCAGGCCTTGTGCTTGCCATTTCAGTCTCTGGGAGCCCATTTGAACCCTGCTTAATTGAGTGGACCATGTTCTCCTGGTATCCTCCAAATCCTCTGACTCCTAAGTCTTTCCTCCCCCTATTCCGAAAGGAGGGATGCAATGGAGATCTCCAATTTATAGACTCCTCTCCGAATATCTGGCTGTGGGTCTCTGCACTGGCTGACTCCCCATCTGCTACTGGAGGAAGCCTCTCTGATGACAAATGGACAAGGCTTCCATTTATGAGTATATCAGAATATCATTAGGAATCACTTCATTGATTTTTTTTTTTTTTAAAGTTTGTCTGTCTGGTTCTACTCTATATCTCTGTGCTATCCAGTTCCAGTTCAAGTTAAACCAAATACTGGTTGACCACTCCCTCAAGTTCTATGCCACCACTCCCCAGGACATCCTATAGGCAGGAAAGGTTGTAGGCGAAGATTTTAGTGGTTGGGTTGTGGTCCCAGTTTCTTGCCACTGCTTGCAAAGTGCCTTCTCATATGGAAGACTAGGGGTAAGGCTCCAAGCCCACATCAGCTTGACCTCTCTATATTCAGGGTGCTGTGTGGAAGTCCTTGGCAATGGGGCTCTTCTTCCAGTTTTCAGAGAGTGACCTTCTGTCTTAGCATCAGCTGGCATTTAGAGATCTCTACTGGACCTCTTCAGCCAAAAACCAACCAAATGTAACCCAGTCCCACCACTGGAAGCCTTGCCTGTCTACAAAAGACAGACAGTTTAGACTCTACGTCCTCCATTATGAGGTGTCCTCTCTGGTGCCATCCTCACAGATCTTAGGAAGTGTTGCAGAATATTCCTTTGCACTGTGTGAAGATGTTTCACTGTTTGGTTTTATAAAGAGCTGAATGGTCAATAGCTAGGCAGGAGGCATTAGGTGGGACTTCTGGGGACAAGTAGGACTCAAAGAAAGGGTGGAGAAAGCAGTATGGAGAAATGAGGAAATGAGCCACACAACAGAACATAGGTTAAATTCAATGAGTTAACAATAGAACATAGGTTAAAATCAATGAGTTAATTTAAGTTGTAAGAACTAGTGGAAGCCGGGTGTGGTGGCGAACTCCGGAAGCACAGGCAGGAGGATCTCTGTCTGGTCTATAAAGAGAGTTCCAGGGCAGCTAGGGCTGTTACACAGAGAAACCCTGCCTCAAACCCCCACTCCAAAGAGCTAGTGGGAGAAGCTGAAGCTAAGGCCAAGCTTCCATAATCAATCTGTCATTATTTGGGAGCTGGCAATACAAAAAAAAAAAAAAAAAAAAACCCAACTTGCTACAAGGAAGTTTTCACTTAACTAGGTTTCCACACCATTCTGCAAGTGTCCACCAATTCCAGGTGTCCCTCTCCCAGCACTCTCTTTCTACATCTCTACCCCCCAACTGATCCCTCCCACTTCCAGTACAACCACAGAATCTATTCTATTTCCCCTTTCCCAAGGAGATCCATGCTTCCTCCCATAGTCATCCTCTTTATCTAATCTGTCTGGATCTCTAGATTGTAGTTTGGTTATCATTTACTTAACAGTTAATATTCACTTATAATATATGCCACATTTGTCTTTCTGGGTCTGGACTACCTCACTCAGGATGATTTATTGCTAGTTACATCCATGTGCCTGCAAATTTCATGTTGTCTCCCTGCCCCCAATGTGCTGAGTAATACTCTACTGGGTAAAATTATCTCATTTTTTTTATTGAGTCTTCAGTTGTAGGACATCAAAGTTGTTTCTAGCTATTATGAATAAAGCCACAATGAGGGCTGGAGAGATGGCTCAGTGATTAAAAGCAACGACTGTTCTTCCAGAGGTCCTGAGTTCAATTCCCAGCAACCACATGGTGGCTCACAACCATCTGTAATGGGATCTGGTGCCCTCTTCTGGTGTGCAGATATACATGGAAGCAGAATGTTGTATACATAATAAGTAAATAAAATCTTTTTTTCTTTAAAAAAAAAAAGCCATAATGAACATAGTTGAGTCCTTGTGGTAGGATGGAGTATTATTTGGGCATATGCCCAAGAGTGATACAGATGGGTCTTGAGGTAGATCAATTCCCGATTTTCTGAGCAACTACCATATTGATTTCCATAGTGGTTGTATAAGTTTGCACTCCCACCAACAATGGAGGAGTATTCCCTTTGCTGAACACCCTCACCAGAATGGGCTGTCACTTGTATTACTGATCTTAGTCACTCTGACATGTTTAAGACAGACTCTAAAAAGTAGTTTTGATTTGCATTCCCTTAAGACTAAGGACAGTGAACATTTAACTATTTCTCAGCCATTTTTTAATTCCTCTATTGAGAATTCTATTTAGATCTGCACCCCCATTTTTACTTAATTTTTTATTATCTAGTTTCTTGAGTTCTTTACGTATTTGGCTATTAGACCTTTATCAGATATGAAGTTTGTAAAAATCTTTTCCCATTCTGTAGATTGCCTCTTTGCCTGACTGATGATATCCTTTGCCTTATAGAAGCTTTTAAGTTTCATGAAGTCATATTAATTACTGATCTTAGTGCCTGCACTATTGGCATTATGTTTACAAAGATGTCTCTTGTGTCAACGAATTCAAGGCTGCTCCCTACTTTCTCATCTATCAGGTTCAATGTGTCTTTATTTATTTATTTATTTATTTATTTATTTATTTATTTATTTATTTTTAGGTTTATTTACTTATTATACATACAGTGTTCTGCCTGTATGTATGCCTACAGGCCAGAAGAGGGCATCAGATCTCATTACATATGGTTGTGAGCCACTATGTGGTTGCTGGGAATTGAAAATAGAACCTCTGAAAGAGCAGTCAGTGCTTCCAACCACCAAGCCAGCCTTCCAGCCCTGTTTGGTTGTTTTTTTAAGATAGGGTTTCTTTGTGTAGCCCTGGAACTCACTCTGTAGACAAAGCTAGCCTCAAACTCACAAAGATCTGCCTGCCTCTGCCTCCAGAGTGCACCACCACCACCCAACCAGTATGTCTGGTTTTATGATGAGGTCTTTGATCCATTTGGACTTGAGTTTTGTGCAGGGCTGATAAATACGGATCTATTTTCATGCTTCTACATGCTGACATCCAGTCTGGCCAACACTATTTAGTTGAAGATGTTTTCCACTCTTTCCTTTTGGTTTTTCAAGAGACACAATTTTTCTGGCTTATTAGATCCATTTGCTTGAAATGTCTTTTTCCAACCTCCTACCCTGAAGCAATGTCTATCCTCCATGTTGAGGAATATTTTATTTTCTCCATTTATAGTAATTGAAAAAGTTTTGCTGGGTAACCTGGGCTGGCACTTCTTGCCTTTTTGGCTTTTAAAGTCTCCACTGAAAAGCAGGTATAATTCTAATAGGTCTGGCTTTATGTTACTTGAAACTTTTTCCTTTGCAGCTTTTAATATTTTTTTCTTGCTCTGTATATTCTGTGTTTTACTGTGTGAGGGGATTTTCTTTTCTGGTCCTATTTGGTGTCTGGATGCTTCTTGTACCTTTATAGGCAACTCCTATGAATTTTCACCTATGATTTTGTTAAAAATATTTCCTAGGCCTTAGAGTTGGTATTCTCCTTCCTCTTTCTATTATTCATAGATTTGGTCTTTCATAGTGTCCCAGATTTTCTAAATGTTTAGTGCCATTTAGCATTTTCTTCTACCAATACATCCATTTCTTCTATTGTATCTTGAATGGCTGAGATTCTGTCTTTTGTATTTTGTATTATGTTGGTGATGTTTACTTTCCTAAATTTTTCATTCCAAGGATTCTCTCGGTTTGTGTTTCCTTTATTGCTTTTATTTTCATTTTTAGGTCTTGAACAGTTTTGTTTCCTTCAACTATGTGTTTTCTTGGCTCTCTTTGAGGGATTTATCCATTTCCTCCAACTGCTTGTGTTTTCCCTATAATCTTCATATAGTCAGTTTTAAGGTCTTTTTTCTTGTGCCTCAGCTATATTGGAATACTCAGGACCTGCTGTAGTAGGATAGATGGGCTCTGATAGAGACATTTCCCTGGCTGATATAGTGTTCTTGTGCTGGTGCTTAGGCATTTGGGTTTGGGATGATTATAGGTCTAGGTGCTGATTTCTGGGTTCATCTTGGTTGGGTGGGAGTTTTGTTCCTTGGTTTTCTAATTCCTCTCTGGATTTTTGGAGAGTATGTTGGCTGGGTGTTGCCGGTTTTACTTGTCTGCTCAGCTACTGTGCTCACAGGGAAATGCTTATGGGTGTTTGGAGGCTGATCTTCTGGCACCTGAGCTGGGGCTGGGTCACAGCAATGAGGCAGAAAGAAATGGCCATGGAGGGATGGTCTGCAGAAGCTGGGGTGGTGGGGGAAGAGGCATGCTCTCGAACACACACCCTGGTATTGTGTTACAGTGCTAGAGAACTGGGTCAGGGGTAATAGAGAATGGAGAAGGTCTGAGGGCAGATTACCTGAGACATTTTTTTTTTTTTTTTACAAAGGCTTTTGTTCTTAGTAGCAATAAAAAAGTAACCAATATAGCAGAGGTTATAGGAATACTGACTAGTTTGGCTAGTTGGTCAAAAAGCAAAAGAAAACAAAAGACTTGATAGTGTCAGTGCTGGGACCGAGCCATTCATTTATGAGATCAAAACTAAGTCCAGGCAGACACAGAATGGGGTTCCAGGACACCTAGAGCTGGTGTCTCCTGAAGCACTAACTGCTTACTTGGGGTGCATGGTCTTTTGTTATCATCTTTGTTTCAGATAGGGACTCATTATATCGTCCTGGCTGGCCTGGAACTCAAAATATAGGCTAGACAGGCTTCAAACTCAGAAATCAGCCTGCCTTTAATCTCAGGAATTAAAGGTGTATGCCACCATGCCAGCTTCTTTTTTTTTCTTCTTCTTTGTTTCCCCTGACATCCTCAGACAGACTGATGAAGAAACAAAGGAGAAGACAGAAAGCCCAGGAAAGACTTCATTGCAGGGAGTGTAAGATGCCACTGACCAACTTCCTGCCAAGAAAATGGAAAGGCCAATAAATGGAAAAATAGAACCGACTGAAATTAACCAAGGGTGAGAACAACAACAAAAAAAATCTGAATAGCTTTATGTGTTAATAAAATTCAATTTGTAATGAAAACCTTGTCAAAGGATGAAATTATGATGTCACAACCGAGTAGCACTCCATTGTGAAAATGTACCATATTTTCTTTATCCATTCTTCACTGGAGGGACATCTAAGTTGTTTCTACTCTCTGACTATTATGCATAAAGCTAGTATGAACATAGTTGTGATGGGGGATGTCCTTCTGTATGTGTTTCTTATTGGTTAATGAATAAATAATACTGTTTGGCCAGTAGCCAGGCAGGAAGTATAGATGGGGCTACCAGACAGGGAGAATTCTGTGTAGAAGCAGGAGAGAGAGACACCATGTAAATGCTGAAGAAGTAACATGCTGTAGCCTTCTCCGGTAAGATAAGGCCATGTAAAAATACATAGATTAATAGTTATGGGTTAATAATTAAGAGAGAGCTAGCCAGTAAGAAGCCTAAGACATAGGCCAAACAGTTTATATAAGTCTCTGTGTATTTGGGGCAAAGCAGCTGTGGGACCTGGCAGAACAGAAACTCCATCTAAATAGTTGAGCAGGTGTCCTTGTTGTATAGTGGAGTGTCCTCTGGCTATTGTCCAGGAGTGGTATAGCTGGGTTAAGGTAGATTAATTCCCAATTTTCAAACTGCCATATTGATTTCCACAGCTGCTATACAAGATTGCACTCCCACCAGCAATGGAGTGTTCCTATTGCTCCACATCCTCAACAGCATGAGCTGTCACTTGTGGTTTTCATCTTAACCATTCTAAAACTGAGTGAGTTCCAGGACAACCATGGCTTTGTAGAGAAACCTTACTTTAAAAAAGAAAAAGAAAGGACAAGACAACAAAAATAAGTATTTGTTTTTCAAAACAGAGTTCCTCGCCGGGCACACACCTTTAATCCCAGCACTCGGGAGGCAGAGGCAGAGGCAGGCAGATCTCTTGACTTCCAGGCCAGCCTGGTCTTCAAAGAAGAGTTCCAGGACACTCTCCAAACCTACAGAGAAACCCTGTATCGAAAAATCAAAACAAACAAAAAAACATGGTTTCTCTGTGCAGCCCTATAAGTCCTGGAACTCACTCTGTGGACCAGGCTGGCCTTGAACTCAGAGATCTGCCTGCCTCTGTCTCCTGAGTGCTAGGATTAAAGACATTCGCTACTATCACCCAGCTTAAATAAATAAAATTTAAAGGGAGATGGAGCTATGGCTTGGTGGTTAAAGAATGCATGAACTAGTTTTCAAAGCGCCCAAGTTCAGTTCTATGTTTCACAGCTCACAACTGCCTAAAAAAAAAAAAAGAAACAACAACAACAACAACAAAAAACCCCACAAAGCAAACTAACCAAAATAGCAACATACTGGTTTACATAAAAATCAACACAGAGAAAGAACCATGGAACAAACAGAGCAGACAAAAATAAATCTACAAATCACACTGGTTTTGACGAAAAAGTTTATTTTGGCTTAGTTTCAGGGAACACAGTATATCATTACCAGGAGAGTATGGCAGTGGGCAGTGAGGCATGTGGTGGCCAGTCACATTATAATGAGGAAGTAAAAAGATAAATAGCAACGCACAGCTTTCTACTTTGCATTCAGACTCAGCCTATGGGATGGTGCTATCAACATTTAGGTATACCTCCACTTCTCTAATTAAATCTTTCTGCAAACACTCTCAAAGATATATCCAGAAAAGTGTTTCCATGGTGACTTTCAATCAAGATTAACCACTGAAGTTGTCAAAAAACATACTGGAGTGTGGTGATATTTTATGATCTAATAAAGCTTGCCTGAAGATCAGAGTGCAGAGCTAAGCCACTAGTTAGTCATAGAGGATGGGCAATGGTGGCCACACCTTTAATCCCAGCACTCAGAGGTAGATCTCTGTGAGTTCAAGGCCACTTTGGGCTACATGAGAATTACTCTAAAAGAGAAACAGAGCTGAAACCTTTGATAGCAGCATTAGAGAGGAATATAAAGCAGAAGCTCAGTGTAGTCTGGAACAGCAACTGAGTTTTGGTAAGAGCATTGCAGTCTGCAGTCACTCTCAAGACAGGAATGCCCCCCCCCTTTGGTCTGAGTCTTGGTAGAGCTAAGAAATCTCTAGTGGCTTAAATGCTTTGCTTTTCTGATCTTCAGTTTGAACCCCAATATCTGTCTCTGGGTTTTTATCATTCGTGCTACACTGGAGAAATGACAGTCTGATGGGGGAGGTACTTCTGTGTATATGATTATCTTATTGGTTGATAAGTACTACTTGGCCAATGAGGAAGCAAGATAGGTGGAACTATGAATCAAGGAGGATTCTGGGAAATGTAGTAAAAGATCCAGGGAGAACATGACATAGCAGGCAGACTCAGTATATGAGCAAGGGCAAGAAGAAAGTAGTTCCTTTTCGCTCTTCCTCCTGCTCTCTGCTCTGGGCCGTCATGTGATCCCGGCCAAAAGAAGACGCCAGAAGCTGGCGTCCAATTGAGTCTTTATAGTTGATACTTAAGACTAAGCTAGCAAGGTGTTGGTGGCGCACGCCTTTAATCCCAGGACTTGGGAGGCAGAGGCAGGTGGATCTCTGTGATTTCGAGGCCAGCCTGATCTCCAAAGTGAGTGCCAGGTTAGGCTCCAAAGCTACACAGAGAAACCCTGCCCCCCCCCCCAAAAAAAAAAGGCTGAGCTAGCAAGAAAGAAATCCTAGTCAGTTGGCCAAGCAGTATTTGTACCTAATATAAGTCTTTGTATGTTACTTGGGACCTTGATGTGGTGGCGGGTGGAACTCAGGCAGCCTGGCAAAAAGCACCCACGTGGCGGAAGGGCATGGGCAGCTCAGCAGAAAGACTTATTGTTACAACAGTCCTCAAAAACTGTGCTAGGAATGTCAATATATAGAAAAATCCCTATTCTCTAAATCCCTATTTTATCACTACATACAAAGATCAATTCAAAATAGATCAAAGACCTAAATAGAAGGTCTATAATTAAGAAACTAATTGAAGGCCTTAGATAGCTCAATGAGTGAAATGCTTGCTATGCAAACATGACCTGAGCTGAGATCTTCAGTAACCATATAAAAATTAGCTCAGCAGCATACAACAACTCAGCACTGGAAAGTGAAGAAAAATGGATCCTGGCACCTCACCCAGCAGCCAATCTAGTCAAACAGGCTTTAAGGACTGACATCTAAAGAGCAACACTCAACATGAAGTCTTGGGCAAGTGTGGCAGCCTTTAAGGACTAGGAGAATTCAATTATAGGCTTGGTGGTATCTACCTGAAATTCCAACACTTGGAAAGCTTAAATATTGAGAGCTGGAGGCTATCCTGGATTACACAGTAAGATCCTGTATTAACACACACACACACACACACACACACACAGAGAGAGAGAGAGAGAGAGAGAGAGAGAGAGAGAGAGAGAGAGAGAGAGAGAGAGAGAGAGACTCTCAGAGCTTCCCTGCTATACTTCTGGCTTCTCCTTGCTTACCTCAGGCTAACCCAGGATCTGGGCTGGACAAGCATAACCCTGAAGGCCACTGCCCAGCCAAGTTTAAAAGGAGGGAAAGTATCCAAAAAAATATACAGATCACAAAGTTAATACATCCTATACATCCTGCTGTGGACACGTAAGTCAAGAATTTCCTGCCTGCAAACTGGTTCTTGTGTCTACATGGACAAGGCCTGTTCTTATTCAATTCTGTGAGCAGACCAGGGGCTTGTTGTAACTTGAAAAATGCTAACTGAACTTAGCTGTAATTTTAATAAGGCAGCACTCAAGAGAAAGATGACATTCGACAGAGCTTGGATGGATGAGTTTTTTTTATTGGGAGGGAGTGAATGGGAAAAGGGGGAGAGGGGGGCAGAGGGGAGACTGGAGAGGCAGAGAGGGAGAAAGAAGGAGAGACAGGCAGAGAGGGAGGGAAGAGGAGAGAGGGGATGGGGAGGGGAGATGGGAGGGGTGAGAGGTGGTAGGCAGGGCCCTTTTAAAAAGAAACTTAAATGAATGTACATAGGTGGTGCTCTTAGTGGCTGCAGCTGAGAGCATATCCTGTGAGAACCCCAAGGGCAGACCAGTACAGATGCCTGAATACTAACAGATAGCTCAACAGTAAAGAGCACATATTGCTCTTGCCGAGGACCAAGTTCAGTTCCTTGATACAGAAGTCTAATTATGATGAAGGGCTGTAAAAGACCTAGGGAGGGAGGATTATCACAGAAAGGACAGACATCAGAGCCAAGGATGAACGTGTTACTTTTTTTATTGTTGTAACAAAATGCCCAACAAGAGCAATCTATGGAAGAAAAGATTTATTTTGACTCACAGTTTGAGAGTACAGTCTGATTCGGGCTGTCCTTCTGTATTCTGTGAATATGTTTCTCTTACTGGTTGATGAATGAAGCTGTTTCAGCCAATGGACAGGCAGGATGTAACCAGGCAGGAAGTATAGGCAGGGCAAACAGACTAGGAGAATTCTGGGAGAGGGACGCAGAGAAACAGTCACTGGGAGACGCCATGTAGCTACCAGGAAGATAAGATGCCGGGAATTCTCCAATAAGCCAAGATCACATGGAGATTCACAGAATAATAGAAATGGGTAATTTATAATAATTAAGTAATTAAATAATAGTAATTAAATAATAATTAAGAGCCAGTTAGCTAATAAGACACCTGAGCCATCGGCCAAATAGATAACATAAGCCTCTGTGTGTTCATTTGGGACTAAAGGGCTGTCTGCAACAGTCCATCATTTTTGGAAATCATAGTGGCAGGAGCAAGAAGCAGCTAGCCATGTTGCATTCATAGTCAGAAATCAGAGAACAAGTATCTAGCTTGCTTTCTTAGTTTTATCCAGTCTGGGACCCTAGCCCATTGAATGGCTCCGGCTCACTCTTAGGGTAGGTCTTCCCACATTAATTAACCCAAACTAAAATCCACCTCCTTACATACATGCCAGATATCTGTCTCCTAAATGATTCCAGATCCTATCCAGTTGACAAGCAGTATTAACCTCATCAGAAAGGAAAAGAGGCCACATAACTGTGATTTCACATAAAGATACAAAGCAAACAAACAACAAACTACACCAAGTGTGACAGTCATACAGCACAGAAAGGACAGGCTGCAAACATTTCTGGTGAGAAATGTAGCACTGAGGAGACAGGCAGGTTACTACTGCTCTGCCTTATGCACACTGGCCCATATTGTAGAAGAAAAGCTTTGCTAAAAATGAAATCACTAGCCTGGTGGTAGAGGTGCACACCTTTAATCACAGCACTCCGGGAGGCAGAAGCAGGTGGATCTCTGTGAGTTCAAGATCATCCTAGTCTACAGAGTTAGATCCAAGACAGGCAGGGCTATACAGAGAAATGCTATCTGGAGGGGGAAAACAAAACAACAAAAAACAAAACCAAACAACAAAAAACTAAATACATTACTAAAAATGAAATACAATGCTGTTATTCCTAATTTTGGGGGGCAATTTTAAACTACAATCCATGCTGTAATATTTAAAAATCAGCCACCAATGAGAGTATGAGGAAGCCAACAACTCAGAACACAATAAAACCAGCATATTTCATTTTTGCAGTGGTGATATACACCTTTAATGCCAGCACTTGGGAGAAGAGGCAGGTGGATCTCTGTTAATTTCCTGGCCAGCCTGGTCTACAGAGAGAAATACTGTCTCAGCCTCCCCACAAACAACAAAGCAAACAAAAAAACCCAGTATCTTTCAAGTAATAGGTGTTTTGTGCTTGCTCACAAAATTAAGAACCTTCCTGTCTACACGGAGACAAGAATCATTCACTAAGGCATGGGATCTGGGCTATGTAAAAGAAAAAAAATGAACTGAATACCAGCATACTTTAATTTATGTTCTCTACATCCGACTGTGCATATAATATGACTAGCTGCTTCAAGTTCCTACCATCATGATTTCCAAAAATTGATGGACTGTAACCTCAAATTGTACAGTAAACAAACCCCTTCTCTTTTGCTAGGGTATTTTATCACAGCAACAGAAAATAAAACTAAGATATACAACATTCAAATCTTTAACTACAAATAGCATACACTTATAAAAATACTCAGGACTGTTATCATGGTAGTACATACTGTAATCTGTCCTGAAGGGATGCTAAAGCTGTAGAATTTCAAGTTCAAGGTCAATCTAGGCTACATAGGAAAACTGTTTCAAAACACAAGAAAACATAGTAAACCCAAAATTCTATTAGGACAGTGTAGACAACTACATTTATTTAAACATTCTGGGACACACATTCAGAGCACTGCAAATGCTGCCTTTACCTTGCTCATTATGGGATGTTGCCAACTGAATGATCCATTCTTCCCGATCATGGTCTAGTTCCTATGGTATAATGGACTGAATGTACCAATAAGGCAGGTCCCAAAACATTCTGAAGCTTAAGACAAATATACCTAAGTCAAAATTCATGAAAGTACTATAGATGACACAGAATGTTTTAATGGAAAACATAACTGATAGAAGTGGCATTATGTTGGGTATATAGCTGGCCAGTATATGCCACCCGAGGACTATCTTAAATTAGCAAATGAATATGCATTAAAAGTGACCGTCTCCCTACAACTATTGTTGGAAACCAACCATCATGTAACCTAGAATCAGAAACAACTGTAACATGACAAACTGAAAGACACACCAAATTTCAAAGGGTAAGTATTAAAACACACCATACTCCAAACAGACATGCTGAAATTAGGCTGTAACAAATTAAGCCGTTTCTGTGTGCCACACTTTCTTTTATGTATATTAATGCCACCTGCCTAGTGGCTGGGTGGAATTCTCTGCACCTTTACTGGTTCAGAGTGCTGCCCAATTCATAAATCATTTTTTTTATAGTTTTTATTTTATTTTATTTTATTTATTATGTATACAGTCTTCTGCCTGCATGTCAGCAGAGGGCACCAGATCTCATTCAAGGTGATTGTAAGCTACCATGTGGTTGCTGGAAATTGAACTCAGGACCTCTGGAAGAAGAGTCAGTGCTCTTAACCCCTAAGACATCTCTCCAGCCGCATAAATCATTTCTTTACTCAAAATCTACTCAAACTTGTTTGTCTATGATTTTGTTTTAAGGGTTTAGTGTCAGGATCGAAGGTCTCAAGCAAATGTTCCAAGTAGACATTCCTCCAAGCACCCATGCCCCAGTACTGACTAGCCCAGTGAAGATAACCTACCAAGATCACTGTGTCCATGACTCTCCAAAAGCAAGTGGGGTCATGGATGCGTTCTCTCTTTGAATGAAGCAACACAAATTTGTGAGCTCATCAACTTTAAGTCATTTTTTAAAAACTGAATTGCATCCAAGATTAAATAGTACACAGCTAGAGGCCTCAGGTATATGCCTTTTGAAAAGGGATTCCTACTTGCTGGGCTTGGGGACCCATACATGTAATCCTAATACTTGGGAGGTTGAGGCAGGATGATCAATCAAGAGTTCTAGGCCAGCCTTGGCTATATAGTGAGATCTTGTCTAAGCCATCCCTCCCCGAAATACAAAGACTGAATCTAAAGTTGAAGTTGAGGGAAACCTGAACAAACAACAAATTCTCTGGCATAGCAAATCAAACAAAGATAAATATTTGCCTCCTTTTTTTTTTTTTTTGCAGAGACTAAAGATAGCTTAGCAAATGTTATGTCCTGTGCCATACTGGCAAATTTTACTACAAGAAAACACATGCTTCCAGCAGTTGGGATTCATAGATTTGCCAAACTACAGACTACTGATATGTCAAGCCATTTATAAGTGCTGCCTTCTTTGTGTAAGAGTTCTAATAGATCCAAAAGTAATCAGAGAAATGAAGGAAATCCTACATTCAAATATAAAAGGTTATATGCACTTTTGGTAATGAAAAGCAAGAGGGCACAAAAATGTACTGTTTAGAGAAAAAGTAATTTGGGGGCTGGAGTAAAGATGGCTCAGCAGTTAAGACCCAACCTCAATTTCCAGCACCCCCAGTACACAAGTGCTGATAACTACCACTCCAGGGGATGTGATGCCCTCTTCTGACCTCTGAAGGCACCAACCTTGCATGTGGTACAGGCAAAACACCCTTACACATAAAATAAAATTCATTTAAAGAGAAAATAATTTTGTCCCAAAATACAATGGCCAGTTATTTTAAATTGAAGAGGGAAACCGAATACAAAAACAACAAAGTTGTAGGAGATTTGTAGAGGGTAAATTTTAAAGATGTACCAATTGCTAAGAGTAGGAGAGAACTGCTTATGAGTTTTCCATAAAATTCAGTAGTTATTAAAAGCATATGGATTCAGGACTGGAAAGTCATCTCAGAGGTTAAGAGCATGTACTGCTCTTGCAGAGAACCATGGTTCAGTCTCCAGCACCCACATGGTGGCTCACAACTATCAGTAATTCTAGTTCAAGGAGATCCAACACTTCTGACACACAGAGTGCACATACATGCATACAGGAAAAAACACTGATAAACATAAAACCAAATCTAACAAGACTTTACAATGAGGCGTTTTTGGAGTATTTAATGATCTCAACCGGGGCTGGAGAGATGGCTCAGAGGTTAAGAGCACTGGCTGTTCTTCCAGAGGTCCTGAGTTCAATTCCCAGCAACCGCATGGTGGCTCACAACCATCCGTAATGAGATCTGGTGCCCTCTTCTGGTGTGCAGATATACATGGAAGCAGAATGTTATATACATAATAAATAAATAAAATCTTTAAAAAAAATAATGATCTCAACCATTAACTAGTTGGTTGTTAAATGAATAATGACTTGTTCACAGTGACTTGTGATCTGCTTTGATTAATGTTTTAAATTCCTGGGGTTTTTTATTTGTTTGTTTGATTGTTTTTGGATGAACTTCTCAAAATGATTCTATCTAGACCTTGCTGCAGCCCAAGCTGGTCTCACACACTCAATTGTTGTACCTCAGCCTCTTGAATGCTAGGGCTGTGGGCACACATCCAGCTTCAAAATCAAGAATTTCTCAGGTGGACCCTTAGAATATCTCAAAAAGATACTTCTTACTAAAAAGAGCTATTATATAGGACATGGTGGTATACCCTTGTAATTCCAGCAATGGACGGTAGAAGCAGCAAGACTAAGAAACCAAGGTCAGTTTGTACCAAAGACCATTAGAGAAAACCAACTGAAAATAAAAGCAAAACCAAAGAACAACAAAAACCCACATTTGGTTAAAATGCAAAGAACAAATAACTCATCATGGGGTATCCAGACCAGCTGATAAACCAACAACACAACTCCTCTGTCACAGGGAACATCTTAGAAAATGGAGCAGAAAGATTTCAAGAGACGGGGGTTCAGAAATCTGTTGTGTAAGTGTATCTAAGGAATAACAGGTAATCTTCTTCACCCATGATACCTCAACAATATGGCTGCCTTAACAAGACCTGAACAAATACAACACTAATAGACATGCTACATGGAAGAGGGAGATCTCATGGGGTCCCATCCCTAGATAAAGAACTACAGGCAAAACTAAGGAATGTTGAGACAGAAAAAATCTTGCCCTGGGATGAGCCCCCCCTAACAGGTTATCCAATACTAAGTGATCAGCCCTGAAATCATATACATACAAACAACACTAAATAGACTGAATAGGTTACATTTATATTTTTTATATGTGTGTGTAACAACAGCTAAAGAAAGAGGCCACAAATTCAAGAGAGAACAAGGCAAAGGGTGGAAGAAAATTATGTAATTAGATCTTAATTAAAAGAATAAAATTACAGCCTGATGTACATAATGAATTCCAGGACAACTAGGACCAGAGACCACCCCCCCCAAATCAATCAATTAATAAAGAAAAGGATACTACATTAACTAGGTTTTTTCTATGCATTAAATTATGAGAATTATCAAATTAACAATAAACTTAAGTGTTATTTGTGATTGTACTATTAATCTGTCTTAGATATTATATGGAATTAACAAAAATCTAGCAGTGTTGGAATCATTTCATAATTCCAGCTATCTGAAAATGCTATATATATACTCTAGAAATAACCACATTTTCTTGCCCATTGTATCATTAATGTAACAAACCAGCATCAGATAATTATTTAATCATGCCATTTTAAGCTATGACATCTACAGATGGTTGTTACCATAGTACTTTCTTGAACTATAACATGTATTTCACTTTTAATGACATTCATGGAAAGGACTGCATGTTTTTACTTTGAAAACACACCAGTGAAGGAAGAGCTGTCTGCAAGTCATGCAGGGGAGCTCTGTGGATTTAGCTTCATTAGTCATCCTCAGGCTACATAGAAAGCTTAGAAACAGTTTGGGAAACACAAGACCTTGTCTCTAAAAATACACACACACACACACACACACACACACACACACACACACACACACACACACACACACACACTCGGAAACTAGTGGTGGGTAACTGCTTTAAAATTGTTAAATTGTTAAAAGGGGGTCTGGAGAGATAGCTTTGATTCCCAGCACCCACATGCTAGCTCACAGCTGCATGTAACTCCAGTTCGAATTATTCCAACATCTTTTGCTGGCCTCCACTGGTACCAGGCACACAAAGCAGTGCATAGATGTATATACAAGCAAAACACCCATACTTATAAAATTACTGAAATGATTTGTATGAAACACTTGGCTTGCCAAACTCACAGTTCTAATACAATGAAGACTACAGGTGATAAATTTCTGACACCTCCTAGGACTCCATGCCACCTTCAGCACACGTCTTCTGGTTCTACAAAAGTTTTTCCATGCAGGAAGGGCAAAGCTGTTCAAGAGCAGCTAAAAGGGACCAGGCAGTGGTGGCACATGCCTTTAATCCCAACACTGGGGAGGCAGAGACAGGCAGAGATCTCTGAGTTCGAGGCCAGGTTCCAGGACAGGCTCCAAAGCTACAGAGAAACCCTCTGTGTGTATGTGGGTGGGTGGGTGGGGAGACAGCGACATGACAGTAGCTAAAAGGTTTTAAGAAAATTTGTTTCCCTTGTGAGGCATACTTAAACAAATGTCAAGGGTGCTTCTTGGGTTGGGCAAAAGTCAAAGAGTTATACAAGGCACTGCAAACAAAGGGGAAAAGACACAAATACCAGAGGAGAACAAAAATTGGTAATATACTTTAAAAAAATAACATTTAAATTCTAACAATTTGTCAAAGAAAAACTACATTAAAAATAAATTAGTAAAAAAAAAGACTTAAAAATGACAAAAAAAAAACTACAATAAAATGCACTCGTATTTAAGACAAACTCAACAAGCCTTCTAATTCCTTCCTATAATAAGAGAAAATAAAGGCAGGCACCAACACCTCCCTTGCAGAGCTCAGGCCACTCCTCCTGGTCCCACCCTTTATCTCACCTTCACTGAAAGAGTGTCAGAGGAGCCTGCCATTTTACAACTCTAGGCCCTTGACTTAGAACCTGTTCCTTAAGGTTGACTCATAGCAACAATACCATGAGGTTTCACTGGAACACAGTCAACTCTACCTGATAAAAAGAGCAACCACCTAAGGCAGATTTCTAAAATGGCCACACTTCTTATCCAAGTCAGCCTGGATGGGACACACCTGATACCATCGCCCAGCAAATCCTCATTCCAATCCTCTGACTCACCAGGGTTGTAACCTTATAGCTAATAGGCAAGCATTCCTTAGAACACATAAAAGAACTCTGCATAATTCGTGTAAAACACCGCGCGCGCGCGCGTGTGTGTTCACGTACACGCATGCTCACTCACACAAGTTTAATGTTTAGCAATTAAACTGACAATAAAAACAACAACTCATGATAATGAGGAACATTCGCTTACACAGATTAAAGGAACATTCACTGAGCATTCATAATACATCACATACATCACAAAAATCACAAAATCTAAGAGGGGGTTTAAAATGTTTAAAAATGAGGGGTGTGCATACACCTGTAATCCCAACTCTAGGGAGGCAGAGGCAGGTGGATCTCTGAGTTAGAGACCAGCATGGTCTACAAGAGCTAGTCCCAAAACAGGCTCCAAAGCTACAGGGAAACTGTCTCAAAAAAACAAGTCTAGAAATAAACAACAAAGTTCTGACACAAACTAAATGTCACTTGTGAAAAATGTATAGTAATTTTGGAATGAAATAAAACCACATACAGATCAGTAGAGAAGAAATTGGTCATGCAGAATTTTCAGAGATCTCTCCCAAACCTGACCTCACTCTATTTAAGAATGAGATAATTTTGTTTCTATAATGTACAACTTTGATATAAAATATAAGTGCTTGAGAAACTCAAAAATTTGATGCACTTATTTGTGAAAATGTATACTGAAGACTGGCTCAGTGGGTAAGAGCATTTGCTCTGAAATCATGAAGTCCTATTTTAATCCCAGGACCCACTTTAAAAGCCTGGCATAGTTTTGTGTACCTGTAACCCCAGCACTGGGAGCAGAATTGAGCAGATCCTATAAACTCACTAGCCAGACAACTGAGGGAACTTGTGGATCATTTATTTGAGAGGCCCTGACTCAAGGTAGTAATAACCACAGAGGAAGATACCCAACATTCTTTTCTGGCCTCCTATTCTGCACACAGGAGGGTACACACACAAAAATCACATGCCTATACAACACACAGCAAATTTAAAAAAAATACCTATTAAATATCATGAATAAAGAACACACACTTTGCATTAACTTTAAGTATATTTATTAATGAAAAGTGTCAGGAGAAGCAAATCCACACCGAAGGTTGTTGGGTAAACTAATCCTTAAATCTTCTTGTTTAGTTGCCCGTTAAGACTAGCTGCTAATCCTCATCAGGACTGCCTTCATCTGAGGTAGGCCTGGCACAGCAGCACAGGCTCTTGGATTAAAGTTTTAGGGGTAAGTATTTTCACAAAGAAAGGCTACCACAATTTTCAGAATCTTTGTGACTTCTTTTCAGGAAGCCATCAGGAAAATATCCTTCTACTAGTTCTTCCTCTACTTCAAAAGGCAGGAGAAGTAGGAACTACAGAGCCTTGAGGCAGAAAGAGCCTGGTGATGTCAGCTTTAGCCTTGTCCTCTTTCAGGAAGGATAATCTAGCACATTATGCTGATGCACACAAGACGGAGGAAGGACAGCGAAAGAATAGGAAGTCTGCCTGACAGAAGACATTCTATAGTGCAAGAATAATAAGCCTCATTTTTTAAAAAAGATTTTATTTATTATGTATACAACATTCTGCTTCTGTGTGTATCTGTACACCAGAAGAGGGCACCAGATCTCATAAAGGATGGTTGTGAGCCACCATGTGGTTGCTGGGAATTGAATTCAGGACCTCTGGAAGAGCAGCAGTCAGTGCTCTTAACCTCTGAGCCATCTCTCCAGCCCCAAAAGCCTCATTTTAAGAATGCAACTTTTTTTACTTTTTCTTTGAGGTTTAGAGCTCAAATTCAGGGCCTGGCACTTGCTTGACAACGGCTCTCCTCTGATCTGCCCTGACCCTCAACTCTGACAACTACATTTTTAAAAAGATTTTATTTATTTACTTATTATGTATACAGCATTCTGCTCCGGTGTATATCTGCACACAAGAAGAGGGAACCAGATCTCATAACGGATGGTTGTGAGCCACCATGTGGTTGCTGGGAATTGAACTCAGGACCTCTGGAAGAGCAGCCCGTGCTCTTAACCTCTAAGCCATCCCTCCAACCCGAGCTACCACAGGAACACCAGGAGTCCTCACATGTAGGACTGATGCTTGTACTTCATTTCCATACAAACAGTTCCTAACCAGTTCCCTAAATCTCAGGAGTTTGTTTCCTTACTAGAGAAAAACTGCTCTCTCTCAACTTGCTGATACAGTTTGCCCACAGTATCACATACTTCAAATCCCACACCCCAAGCTTACCTGCCCTCTGCTTTCACACCTCATTTTATCACTGCATTTTGGTTATTTATTCAACAAAAACCTGTGAGTATCATGCTGGCAGATTATGGTCAATGAACAAAAGAATCTGGCTCAGAAGCCTTGAGTTCATTTGAAGTTTCAAGTTTGATTTATTAGGTTAGGTCTTGAGCATAGCAGGTTGTCAGGGTGCATCTGTACCCAGAAGCATCACGCTCTCCAAAGTCCCCTTGGGCAAAAGTGGGTAAAACTGTGCGACATGCACCCAACAATGAACCACACACTAACACAATTGTTCTCAAGAATACAGAGAAATCTAGATACTCTTCTAAGTTTAGATGAACAGGAAGCAAAGGCCTTAAAAAGGACCCCAGAGTCCTTCAGTCACTAAGAAGTCTCCTGGGCTGCCATAGCACCCCACATAATGAGCTTCCAGCTGAGGGCATTAGAAGCTGGACCGTATGGTGGTGCCTATGATAGCTGGAGCAGGAGGAGCACAAGTAGCAAGCCAGCATATAGTCAGATCCTGTTTACACCTCCTCACAAGAAGTAAGAGTAAGATGACTTCATTTCACTGTCACCTCAAGTTCCAACAGACAGGTAACCAAAGACAACAATTCTAAGAGCTTTTTACTTTTTAGCCAGTGGCATATCTGACTTTTAAAAAGCTTTTAACTTTCAAATAATCACTGATCAAAAGTTGCAAAGAGATTTACAGGGAAGTCCTAAACTCCTTTCTAATACCCTATTAACTGACTGTACATTTTTCAATGGGCAGGGGAAAGTTGGTGGGTCTGTCTTTGAGAATACATGGTTCCCTGTACATCTATCTCCCAGGAACCAAGCACCTTTCAATCGTTTAGTATTCACTGACTGACTTCCTGGTGAGAGGGCCATAGCCCAGCTGTTACTAAGTTCATTTGCATTCACTCAATAAATACTGGGGACATACTAAAAATCTTACCTAGAAAAAATGTTACATATGTTAAGCAAGAGTCAAGTGCTGTGTGAAAATTAAGCAAGCAAGGAAGGGAGAAAAATGGGAAGTAGAGAGGTGAAATTCTAAGTAATAGAATCTAAGAATATCTCACAGAACAGGAATAAGTGAGTGTTCAAGAAAAAAATCAAGAGCTGAGCACTTAAATTTGTTCATAGCCTACCAAGGAGCCTGTAGGGGCAAGGAGAGTGTGAGGCAGGGAGCTTAAAACTCTCCAAGGACTGATGCACCACCTCTTCCCAAAAGGGTCTCCATTCAGAGCTTACACTGGCTCCACACTTGGGGTCCACACAGACAGGCCAACCTAAGTATGAAAACACTGATAACGGCCAGGCAGTGGTGGCACAAGCCTTTAGTCCCGGCACTAAGGTGGCAGAGACATGCTGTGCTGAGTTCAAGGATCTTTATGAGTTCAAAGCCAGCTTGGTCTACAGAGTGAGTTCCAGGACAGCCAAGGCTACACAAAAAAACCAAAAAAGAAAAGAAAAAAGAAACCACTGATACAGATAACAGAGTCTTAACACATTAGGTCAGAAACGGTCCAGAAACACTTAAGTCCTGACTTTTTTTTTTTTGCCAACCAACAGATGGCTATTTCCTTAAATAAAAAATTATCGTACAACTGTTACGAGTTCTTCCTTTAGGTAACCGTGACAATATACATACATATACATATATATACATATATGTATATGTATGTATTCTTTGTTATTAAGTAGTGTTTGTTTTTTTTTTTTTCAACAGACAAATCACCCAATTTTCCGTAAGTCCAAACGGAAAACAAAGCTACTTTTGCATTCTTTTTCCAAAGACGCACTTAAAGAATTCGGAAAATCATCTCCTAGGCACAAGGAAAAACAAGCTTTTAATCCAGCCAGATAACACAAATTGGAGCCTAAACGGATGAGTCCCTAATAACTTTCCCTAACAGAATTACACAAAAGCGCCTCTTAAAATGTCATTGTGAAGCATATAATTTTTTTTTCACAGGTAAATGCTTTTGGAATTTACAACTGCAAGGCAATTTTCCGCGCCCCAGGCTGTGAACGAGCCTCGGAGCCTTCAATGCCCTCCTCCCTACACCAGAGTTTCTGCGTCCTGGGTGCCGCGGAGGCGGCCGAGCGTGCGGACCCGGGTTGGCCCGGAAAGCCTCGTCCCCGCGCCGCCGCGCGGTGCGCAAGGTCGAGCGGGGCCTAGCGGCGCCCAGGGCCCAGCCCGACTGAAGGCCGGCCGCCATTTCCGGCTGTGGGCAGCCTTCACCTCGTTCTGCGGCGCCCTCGCCCCGCTCCCCTCCCCTCCCCCGGCTCCCGCGGCTCCACCTAATTCGAGGGCCACCCGGCAGTGAGCTCACCTGTCGGCCTGCCCGCCTGTCCACCGGTCCCGCGGCTCCGCTCTCCGTACCGGCGCTGATGGGCAGCCGGCCGTCCTACAGCTCGGCCTGAGGATCCGGGGCGGCGACAGCGGTAGCAGCGGCAGAGGACGGCGGAAGCAGCACCGGCGGCGGCGAGAACGCGCACGCTCATGAACTGGCACTCGCGCCCCGGAAGGACGTGTGCTCGCCGGGTCAGAACCGGCTGCGCAAGCGCCCAGAGCGCCACATAGAGGCTCCGCCTGTGGGGGCGGAGCCAACGTAGCAGCCCTGCGGGGAGTCTCGGGAGCTCCGGTAGACCTGGGGTCCCAGAAAGGCGGTGCCCCGATGGTGGATCTCTGGGAAGGGTTAAAGAGGTGGGCGGAGCCTGCAGCCTCTAAACCAGGATGCCGCTGCCGTCAAGCAGGGCCCCGGCGTGAGGGTCGCTCCATCGCCTCTGGACATGAGGTGAATCATGCCCCAGAAAGCAGACAAGCAGCACTCCACTGAGTAAATGCGCCCTTGTTTAGCAGTTGAGTTTGCTCAGTGCTTCAGTTAAGCCTCAAAAAATTTACTTCTCATTAACAAAATCTAGAGAGGGAGATGGCGGGGAGAAGCAGACCTTCATCTTCATCGCTAGCCACTGCTGTGGGACTGACATTTTTTGGTCATCTCTGGAGACCACCCAGAAAGTACTTTCTTGCTTGCCTCCCCAGTCACTGAAAAACCAACCGCCATTACTTAGCGATCCTCTAGGTATCACCTGCAACCATGTGCGAGGACGGATAAGGACTTTTCCTTCTCTCCCATACAGTCTTTGTTCATCCTGTTCATTTATTAAGGAGAAACCTGGTCACCTTGCCTATTACCCCCTGTAATAATCCCACCATTTCGTCAGGCATGATGGTGCACACTTTTAATTCCAGCAGGCAGATCTCTGAGTTCGAGGCCAGCTTGGTCTAAAAAGCGAGTTCCAGAACAGCCAGGGCTACACAGAGAAACCTTGTCTTGAAAATAAATAATCCTATCGTTTCAAGTGCTACTGTGTTTTTAGGCAGATACCCAGAGCTACCAAAATGATCTTTGTGGCAAGTGCTCCTACACTTTCACTTTCATTCTTGCCTATCAACCATTTTTATTATAATTTTTAGATTATAATTACACTATTTCCCCCTCCAACCCTTTTATGTTCTCTCTCCTCTCTAAATTCACGGCCTCTTTTTTGTTGTCACATATGTAATTCCTAGATATAGGAATAACCTGCTTAGTCTGTATGTTACTTGTATGTGTACATCTTCAAGGCTGACCAAATTGCTATGTGCTTTCCCTCAGGAAGATTGTTTCTCCAGCTCTCACAATTCCTTAGTTGCCTGTATTTCTTGGTTTAGGGCTGAGGCCTTGTGGGCATTCTCCCTTACACATTAACATGTCTGCTGATGTCCTTGTTCAGGTTGAAGTTAGTCAGACATGTTGGCTAGACTTCATGGATGTAGCTTCTGGCATTAAAGCAAACTTCCTGTCCCCCTAGTTCTTACAATCTTTCTTTCCCCTCTTCTACAATGATCCCTGAGCCTTAGGTGCAAGAGTTGTGTTGTAGATGCATCAATTGGGACTGGGCTCTACAACTCTGCAGTTTGATAGTTGCAGTTTTCTATGATGATCTGCATCTATTTGAAAGAGGCTTCTTTGATTAAGGGTGAAAACTACACATATCTGTGGGTATAATGATAACTATTTAGGATGTAACTAGGGATTATGCTGGTTTAGTAAAGTGATCCATGACTTCACTAGCCCCAGAAGTAGTTGGCTAGGTTTCCAGTGTCAGGCATGATTCCCCTCTTCCTGAGCAGGCCTTAAGTCCAATCAGAAAGGTATTGGTTATGACCAAGTTATAGATGGGTGCTACTAATGTGACCATAAATCAGCTTTCAAAACAAAGCAAATGACACTCAAGGCCTCCCATAATGAACTTAGCAAAATCCAATCTTTCCCAACAGGGTCTGTTCACATCACCCAATTGGATGTCTTTTCTCTTCATTCATACTTTGTGCACACTGGTTGAATTTGAATTGACTTGTTCCAGGCTCAGACTTTGAGTAGGGGATAGCTCAAGAAACTCAGTAAGTTGCACAACATGAAGCAAGTAAGAAAATCAATAAGCAGGAAGACCATGTTATCTATTAACTCAATAAAAGGAAAGCCAGGTGCAATGACACATGCCTGTCATCCTAGCAGAGACAGGAGGCTCTTGAATTTGAGGTAGGGGGTTATATAATGAGACCATTTGAGGGGGAGAACATGAGTGAAAAATTCCACAGTTGGAAGAAATAGAAAAATGGACCTGGAACCCACTGAAAACTGAAGCTATAAAGCTGTCTATGTTGGGAACTGTAAGAAAAAAAATCATTCAGCCTTAAATGAATCCCTCAAGATCTAGGATTGTCTCTAATATCTCCAAATACTTAAGTTTTATGTACTAAGATGTTAGTGGTAGTATCATAAATAATAGTGAAAATGGCAAAAATCCTACACCTTTAATCAAGAGACAACAGCAGGAGGATCTAGAGTTCAGGGCCAGCCTGGTCTACAAAGTGAGTTCCAGGACAGACAGAGCAACACAGAAACCTTATCTTGGGAAAAGAAACAAAAATTTATAATAGTGAAAATGGAAAATTGCCACCCAACTGCCCAAATATGTACATTCAAATGGAATATACCATAAAAGTGTATACAAAATAGCTGGGTAGTGGCGGTATATGCCTTTAATCCCAGCACTAAAAGGCAGGAAGATGTCTGAGTTTGAGGCCAGCCTGGTCTACATAGTGAGGTCAAGAACAGCCAGGACTACACAGTGAAACCCTGTCTTGAAATACAAAAACAAAGGAGCATATACAAAATAGCTATGGGGAAAAAAATGGCTACAACACACACACACACACACACACACACAATGCTTGTGATAACTCTTCACAGTAAACTCTGCAAAAGCATGATGTTTAAAAAATTTACAAATATTCATAATTAAATGAGTCAATCGTTTTTGTTTTTATTCATTTTTTTTTTTTTTTTTGAAGACAGGCTCTCTCTGTGTAGTCCTATCTTGAAACTCTTCATAGACTAGACTGGCCTCAAGTTCACAGATATCTGTTGTAAAATAGAATATCCGTTTAACTATGTAAAGATGTGTTACATTTGTTTATGCTGCCTTTGTTTACCTATGTTTCACCTTGCCTGCCTAAGGCGCCTGATTTGTCTAATAAAAAGCTGAACTGTCAATAGAAAAAGGTGGGGCTGGCAGGCAGAAAAAAAAGGGAGGACCAGTCGGCCAGACACGGAGGAAGCAGGATGGACAGTACATAGATGAGGTACATGAGCCTTGGGGTAGCACATAGATTAATAGAAATGGGTTAATTTAATTTTTTTTTTAAAGATAGCTTAGAAATAAGCTTAAGATAAGGCTGAGCGGGCTGGAGAGATGGCTCAGAGGTTAAGAGCACTGGCTGCTCTTCCAGAGGTCCTGAGTTCAATTCCCAGCAACCACATGGTGGCTCACAACCATCTGTTATGAAATCTGGTGTGCAGATATACATGGAAGCAGAATGTTGTATACATAATAAATAAAATCTTTAAAAGAAAAAGATAAGGCTGAGCATCCATAATTAGTTTCTGTGTCATGATTTGGGGGCTGTCAATCTAAGAAAGCCTGCTGCAGATATCCACCTTCCTCTGCCTCCTAAGTGCTGGGATTTAAGGTATGCACCACTATGCCAAGAGAGTAAGCCAACATTTAAGAGACCATATGACAGAGAGATATCTGACAAATACTGGCAGTAGTTAACTTGAGGGGGGTTTCATATTTGCCTTTGATGCTAAGTGCTTTATTTAACCCTTCATTTATATAAGGCAGATTCCACCATCCTCAATCTGAGTCTTCAGTTATAGTTGCTCTTCCCCAGTACAAGCTTCTCAAACCCATTTCACTCATTCCAGTCCACCATATGCTCTGACCTACATCACACCTCATTTTATTAGAACCAAAGTTGGTCAAAGGAAGACATCTTCAAGGAGTTCAATTCTTGAGATCTGGGTCCATGAACACAATCATGCACCCACAAAGCCTGGCAAGCAATCTCATAGCCACTGATTAATTTAAGGTATCTGCTTAATGATCAGAATGCACCGGACTGTCTTCCAATATAACCAAGGGTAAATATTGAATTTCTAGTCCAGATCCAGTTGCTGCCCTGCCCGGTGTGAGGGCCACTCCCCATCCCACCCACACCATCATCCCTTCTGACCTGGCCAACAATTCCAACTTACCCTGTTCACTAAGCACTTAAGAGTCTTCAGTTACTCATCATTATTTCACATGGCCCCTCATCTGCAGAAAAGGATCACACCTCCTAAAGGTTGTTATGCCAAGGAGTGACAATCTTCTCTCAGTGGGGCTTAAGATGCTGGTCTTCTCAATGCCCACTTATGCCAGGTGAGTTCTTGGGTATCATCCAACCTCGAGGCAAAAGCCAGCAAAGCTAGATGATCACAGGACAAAAGGGCACCTTCAGTGCAGCTGATCTTGATAATGGACTGCAGGCCTCTCAACTGCATGCCTGGCATGTATCCCTGGTCTCATCCAGAGATGCAGCTTCTACACAAGTCCCTCCCTTTATATGCACACTAATGACGTGTAATTTGTACATGACTGTCTCCTGTCTGCCCCCATTCAAAGCAAGGAATCATGTGCATTCACTCCCCACTCTTTTGTCATTATCCTAAAAGACATACCAAACAAATCGATGTGGATTTTCCTCCAAAGGAATGCTTTATTGACAAGTTGCCTGTTATTCTTTGTAGGAAGATACATCAGTGACCTGCACTCCTGTAGCCTGCCTCCTCACACTATTGTTTTTAATCCTGAAAGAGAAGACACCAAGATATCTCTTCTTCAGCTCCCCAGTTCCTCACTGTTCCTTGCTTTGTGTGGTACAGTATTCTAAGGGTATCCAAAGAAACCAAGGAACTTGATAATCAAAGGATACATCACACCGGATCAAACCAGACACTTAAATGGACAGACCCCATCCCCCTCCAGGAGTGCAGAAATGTGCACAAAAGACAAAGTATTTGCCCTGCTAAGAGCCACTAAGGCACAGTGCTGCCCCTCCCTCCAGACCATGCCTCCCAACACTCAGGGCCCTGGCATTGAGAGGATGCAGAATGTGGCAATTGGAGGCAGGAGAAGGGAACTTAGAAATCTTTGTAGCTCCTGAGAAAAGATGACAGCAGAGTTCTGGCTGAACCAAAACCACATCCCCTATCTGACCTGCAGGGCTGGTTCTGCTTTTCATTTAGTTTTTGTGTAATGGACAGGTAGGCAGGAACTATGAACCATAGCCCTGCTCACTGTCAGTAAAGCAACACTGTGCAGGGCATATCCCATTAAGATGCCAAAGACTGAGGCTTTTTTCCTTCTCTCAATGCTCCTGACACACAGCACAAGAGCCTTGTGCCAGAGTGGAAAGCTACTGGGAAATGCCATTCTTCAAAAGAACCAAGTTTTGCACACCAGGAGATAGTGTTAGAGAAATAAAACGCACTAACTGGTACTGGCAGAGTATGAGATGGGCCAGAGGTAAAACTCTACATAGTACTCATAACTCATTTAAGAACCCTCATTTATAGGGATATTAAAAAAGACTATAAACAAATAAAGCATAAGGCAATGTAAGGCTTGAATTCAAAGAAATATTTTTTTCAATAATGAGGCTAAAGTTGTTTTGCCTCACTTTTTTTCTATTTAATTTTTGAAAAGTCCATCACACTTAAAAAATAGTGGATCTGCTTCTGCCAAAGCAAGGTTGTTTTCTAAGAATGAAGCAGTTGCTTATGTTTCCTTTCTAGGGTCTCAGAAAATAGAGAACTCTCTCATTTCTCAAATCTATATGAAAAACTATAACCATGCAGGATGACCTCGGTGAGTATATTCCTTGAGGAGGGCAGGCAAGGAAATGCTGACAATTATTACCCCTGACAATTCTTCCCCTCAGCATTCTGGTGAGACCAGCAAAGGGAACATTGCTCCTGTTCAATACTCCTCGAGCCCCTCCACCCTGTCCACTTCCTGTGGCCCTGGAAAGGATGGCACAGTGATCTGCTTCATCTATGAACTTTAGTGTAAAACATTTATGTACAAGACTGTTCTCTAATTCATGCCAAGGCAGCAGCCACATCTGCATGTAGATGGGTATGACTGTCTTCAAAACCAGCTCTTCACTGGCCCTGGCTGGTTGCTCTGTCATGCAGAGTTGCAGCTGTGATGATGAGGGTGTGCTTCTGTATTCTGTGGCTGATAAGCTATAACAAGCTTAGAAAGGGGCATGATCCGATAATGGCTGGTCACCACTTCCAGGTGAGGAAGGGAGGTTATCGCTGCCATTCTCTCTGCTACCCACAACCTTAGACTATAGAAAAAACAGAGAAAGTAAACCTAAGACACAACAAAAAACAGAATAGGTCCAGGGACCATGTTCAACTCTCTACACAGGTTTATGCAACATGAACACTAGTCAGCAATGAAAAGAAATGAGTCAATGACACACAAGAGTCTGGATAGGTTCCCCAAGAATTACTCATTGTGGTGTTTAGAAAAGTACTCATACTGTGTGCTTCCACTAGATTGATTATATTTTGCATATTAAGAAACATGTATCTGGGGGCTGGAGAGATGGCTCAGAGGTTAAGAGCACTGGCTGCTCTTCCAGAGGTCCTGAGTTCAATTCCCAGCAACCATATGGTGGCTCACAACCATCTGTTATGAGATCTGGTGCCCTCTTCTGGTGTGCAGATATACATGGAAGCAGAATGTTGTATACATAATAAATAAATAAAATCTTTAAAAAAAAAAAGAAAAGAAAAAAGAAACATATATCTGGGGGAGGGAGCTGGAGAAATGGCTCATTGATCTAGAGCACTTGTTGCTCTTGGAAAGGATTCAAGTTCAGTTACCAACACCTACGTAGTAGCTCACAACTGCCTTTTTCTGACCTTCACAAGATCAGGCATGCACATAGTGAATATACATACTTGCAGGCAAAACACAAAGTAAAAAAAAAAAAATTTTTTTTTTTTTTGAGACAGGGTATATTATATATCAATAGATGTCCTGGAACTCTCTATATAAACCAGACTGGCCTAGAATTCATGGAGATTTGCCTGCATCTGCTTCCCAAGTGCTGGGATTAAACGTTCTGCTTATGTGTGCATGGTATAGGTATGAATGGATGTAGAGACAAGAGGTTGACATGAGATATTTTCCTTAATCATTCCTCACATTATTTACTAAAGCAAATTATCTCACCAAACCCTCACCTCAGGGACTTAGCTAGTCTAGCTAGCCAGTATGCCCTGGAGATACCCTGTCTCTAACTCCAGAATATTGTGGGATTATAGGCAGGCTACCACACCTACCTGACTTTTTCATGCTAGGGATCTAGATTCCAGTCCTTGGGCCACTAAGAATGGCCTCAGCAGGTAAAGGTTCTTGCCACTAAGACTGACCACCTGAGTTTGATCCCTGGGATCCACATGGTAAAAGGAGAGACAAGTTTTCTTCTGACCTACACATGTGTGCCATGGCATATATACATACCCTCCCCCAAATAAATTTTAAAAGAGAAATAGAACTGAATTTGAGTTCTCATTTTTGTGCTGCAAGTGTTTATCCAAGTCATCTCTACAACCTAAGAGACATTCTTAAAAGGATAAAATTATAGAGATGAACAAACTAGGGGTTGGCAGGGCAAAGGAAGAAGGAAGGTGGGCATGACTCCAGAGGCACTGATAAATAAGAATGTGTTTCAGCTTGCTTTGATGGCATATACCTATAATCCTAGGACTTCGGAGGCAGAGACAGATGAACTGAATTTAAGGTGAGCCTGGTCTACAGAGTGAATTCCAGGCCATGCTACACAGTGAGGCCCTGTCTCAAAAAATTAAAAACAAAAACAGAGTCTTTGTGTCGAGACTTTTCCCAAGTTCTGTAAGATGTTATTACTGCAGGAACAACATGAGAGGCACAAAAGGCCTTTAACATGAGTCCTGTAATAACTGATTCCTCAATAATAAATAAATTGATTCAATAGATCACACACATACTTCAAGAAACCATGCAGCCCAGGGATAGTTACCTTTATGGTCCCCACTCGGTCTTCAAATGACTTGAAGGTTGCAGAGTTCCTTTAAAGAGAGAAGGGAGATGCTGGCATGAAGAACTGTTTTGTCACCTCATCTTCTTCATTGAAGGACCTACAGCTAGGACTATGACCAGTTCCTAAACTCTCATCATGAAAGCATGACACAACAGAAAGGAGAACAATGACCTTGAAAACTCTACACAGGGTCATTTTTGGGTGCTTTCCAGGTTGGGTCCAGATGTCATTTAAGAGTACTGTACTGCTCTGAGTATATTAATAAAACACGGCTCAAATTATTAAAAAAAAAAAAAAAAAAAAAAAAAAAAAAAGCATACTGTAAATCCCTGACTACAGTGTTCAGGATCCTTGCTGCAATCTAAGTAGACAGCCTTGATCAAGATCACATGCAGCTCAGTGGGGTCATCAAGCACTGAAAAAAACAAAAGACACCTTAGGAGGTCCCCTGCTAGGAGAGCAAGAATATGGTCCCCCATTATCACAAATCATGCAATCAAGTTCCCACGTTTTAGGAAATCACTGGAGTCAACACACTTAGAGTACAAGTGAGCGTCACCCAAAAAAAAAAAAAAAAAAAAAAAAAAAAAAAAAAAAGCCACCTCTTGATCATATTGTCTCCTCTGTTTTTTAGTTTTTTTTTTTTTTTTTAGTGTTGGGATTATGAGAATTCCTGGAGCCTTTCAAGTATATCTTCAGACAAACCACATAAAAGGGAAATCACAGACAATTTTAGAATAGTAGAGGGTAGGAAGACAGAGGAGAAAAGTCCTCACACAGTAAGACACAACAATCTTCCTAACAACAATGTACTTTGCTGAGGCACTATGCTTGGCCAAACAGGTGAGAAGCAACAGGCTACACTAGAGATGGTCCCACTGGGCTCTGAAAATGAGGTCTCCAGAGATCCATCTATGGAGGTCCCAGGTCCTTGTGCCAGCCTCTCTAACCCTCCCTGCTGAAACCACAGGCATCCAGAGCTAGAGCTTGCAAAGTTAAGTGTGGGTCATAGGTTCACATAATGGTTCCCTTCTCGAAAGAAGTTTCCTTCCCATGAGCTCTTCCTTGCCAGCCTATATACAGTCTTTAGCTGAGAGGAAGCTGCCAAGAAAATGAAGACACATGGATTGGGGAACACAGAAGTACAAGGTAGACTGGTATTGCTGCCCACCCCCACCCACAGACATTTCTGGAGCAATGGAAGCAGGCATACATTACCTCATGGCCGGCATACTTATCGAGTGGCGGATGGAGTAGCTGCTGCTTGGAAGCATGGTGAAAGCAGAGAAGGAAGCAAGAATTAGCCCATGGTGCCAGATCAGCCCACACTCGCCAGCTTAGCTCACATATAAGAAGAGGCAAGACTCTCCCAGCACCATGAGAGTGAGCTACTGACCCTTTCTACACAATGCCCTCTCTTGCAGCTCCGAGGGTTTCCAATGCTACCATTGCTGAGCAGTGTGGCACTGACCAAGAAGAGCATTAAAACAGGGAAACTGAAATCAGGGGTATACACCATTAGTCCTACCACTAGAAGGCAGAGACAGGTATATCTCTGAGTTCAAATCTAGCCTAGTCTACAAAACAACTTCCAGCCCAACCAGGAGTACACAATGAGACTCAAAACAAACAAACAAAAAACAAAAACAAAAACAAATAACAAACAAAACAGGGAAACTGTGTGGAGACCTAGACTAGGGCTTTTGGGAATATTTGGGACACAGTCTTCAGGTGCCCACAGCAAGTTGAATGATGTTTTGACAAAAGTATAACATACAAAGTAAGTTAAGTAAAAATATTTAAAGTCACAGATTGCTCTGATTTGGCTTTAGATCTCCCAGTGCCTACTACTAGGATGTGGCAATACTGCAGATGTCAGCATGAAGACTCCTAGAGAGGAGTATCTAAGGGCTTTCAAATAATAAATTAAACAAGTCTGGAGCATAGGATTGCTTCTCACAAACAAGAACACAGGGTCTGTACATGATAGGACTGAGAACACAAGGGACAGGGTTGATATTTCCTCCTATATGATAATGCTTATTTTCAGGCACAAACTTAGATATGGACATTTGCCATATGATGTTAGATCAGTCATTTACTGCCCCAGGAACATTCAATCCAGTCAGGTCCAGATGAGGCACTCAAAAGGGACAGTCATATAAACCATGCCTTGTGAGCAAGAAGCTGCCTACTGGGTACCATGCTGAGGCAGAGGGGGCTTCCACTGCACTGGCTTTCCTACTTCCACCCAGCGAAGTCCCCCATTGGCCTACCAGAGACCACCCTGCCCTAATATAGGTGTGTCCATAGGTCATGTCCAAGGTCACCTTACCTAAAGGAGTGTGAGAACGGATGAGCCCTGAAAGATAGCAGCAGGAGAAAAGAAGAAAGACAGCATTATTAAGCAAGAGAGGCCATATAAGACCCCCAATAGAAGCCCTATGTCTCTCTGTTCAAATTCTGGAAGGTTAAGTAGGGTTAGCTTGTGAAAAGACATTCTGAATGCTTCTTTAGTGCTTAAACTGATAGGAACAGCAGAATAGCCCCATCCTGACTCCACAAAAGGCTAGTAAGAAAGCATATCTGACAACCATATGGTTCATGACACTGTATTTCTGAGCATTGTTACATGTATAACAATACAAACAATTACATGTTAAAGGAGAGAAAGCAAAAGGAGGTCTTAAAAACAAAACAAAACAAAACAAAACAAACAAACAAACAAAAAAACCCTGAGACATAAATAGCCCAGTGAGTAAAGACTTGAGATATGACACAGTGAGCCAGCCAGGCTGGGTCAACACTTCATGTCCATGGAGCACCTTGCATTCTCTGAAAGCTAAACAGGAACCCAAGCACCATAAGATGACCTATAACATACTAGGAGCTAAGCACTAAGACTCTAGGCTGTATCACAGAGGCCAGCCTAGAACAAATCCATGGCCAAGGGCAGGTGCTAGCATAATAGAACAACATAGCTAGTCACTCTTTCACAGTACGACCCCCCTCCACCCCCAAATTGCTGAAATCTATGAGTGACCCTGAGCAGAGTCTAATCCCAACACAGAAGGGACCACTGGAGAATGCACTCACCACTCTGTAGGTTTAAGTAGGGTCATCAAACCTAATTCTCTCTTTCCATCCCAAGTTCAGGGTATATCAGAGGCTCCTGGAGCTCCAATGGCTCTAGGACTGGTCTACCATGGACAGAAACATCCATCTAACCCTCCTAAACACATGCTATTAACTTCCTGAGTATAAATTACAAGCCTGTGGTAGCACCACACGCCTTTAATCCCAGCACTGGGAGGCAGAGGCAGGCGGATCTCTGTGAGTTCAAGGCCAGCCTGGTCTTCAAAGAGAGTTCCAGGACAGTATCCAAAACGACAGAGAAACCCTGTCTCAACTCTCCCCCCACCACAAAAAAAGAAACTATGAGCATGATAGACCTGGGCCACAGAAACCACTGTGGTTGGTTATGAGATGATGGGGGCTCTGCTGTGGACCAGAGAAATCAGAGTTCAAAACACCAATACAAACACCAACAGATATGCTCTCTTCCCAGGGAGAAGACACAAAGTAAACAGGAAGCCTGTTGGGCACTGTGAACACAATCAGCACAACCACCCAACTGGAGAGAACCAGTTTCTCTGACCTTGTTGAAAACCCTCCCTTGTCACTGTGGTTGGCCCACACATGCCAGAGCATTGACTGCTATGCCAGCATCACTGCCACAGGGACCCTGCTAACTGCCTACCATAGTCCCAAGACTGCATGACATAGGGTCAATAGCAAATTCCAGTTCTCTGAGGAGAAAACAGGAACTATTTCTTCTCCAACAAGGATCATGTCTTATGGTCCCAAAGAAAGGCAGGCCACATAAAAAAACAGTTCCATCAAGACAACTAAACATAGTCGGGTAACAGAACTACACCGCCTTTAATCCCAACACTCCCAAGGCAGAAACAGGCAGATCTTAGTAAATTGGAGGCCAGCTTGGTCTACAGAGCAAGTTCCAGGACAGCCAAGACTACACAAAGAAACCCTATCTCAAAAAACAAAAAACAAACAAAAAGATGGCTAAACAGGCTAGGCATAGTATCTATGTCTTCAATACCAATACTCAGGAGCTAGAGGCAGGTGGATCTCTATGGGTTTGAGACGAGCTGATCCACTTAGTAAGTTCAAGACCAGTTAAGTATACATTGTGAGACTCTGTCTCAAAAAAAGAAAAAAATATGGCTCAGAGCCTTTTCCATCAACACCAAGGTATGCCCATCCTATCAGATTTCTACCAGAATACTCTGAACAGATAAAAAAGCAGTAAAACTGAGTGTGGTATCTCATGCCTCTAATCCCCACATTTGGAAAGCTGACACAGTAAAATTACTGTAAGTCTACATGCAGAGTGATGAACTATCTCAAAAGGACAACACACACACACAGAGAGAGAGAGAGAGAGAGAGAGAGAGAGAGACAGAGAGACAGAGAGGGAGGGAGAGAGAGAGAGAGGGAGAGAGAGAGAGTGAGAACACCTGAAATGAACAAGTAACCTATTTTTCAGGAAGAAAAGAATGATAGTTCCTGGGAGCTAGTCAGGATACCAGTGGTATAATCAGCAACTACCCACCACTAGACATAGCATCTTACAGTTCAAGAAGCCCTAAGCTGATCCTAAAGACAACATGTGACCTGCCCTAAACACTCCATCTCATCCTAGGCAACATCACTGCTTTGCAAAAGTGCTACAGGGAACCAGGTGGTGGTGGCACACGCCTTTAATCCCAGCACTCGGGAGGCAGAGGCAAATGGATCTTTGTGAGTTCGAGACCAGCCTGGTCTACAAAAGCTAGTTCCAGGACAGCCTCCAAAGCCACAGAGAAACCCTGTCTCAAAACCAAAAACAAAAAAACCAAAAAAAAAAAAACAAAAAAAAGTGCTACAGGGAAAAGAGACTAGCAATCTTTCTTTTCCCAAGTAATACAAAAATGGCCAAAGGCTGACAAGAGGAGTAAGAGGAATTCCCACAAAGGTCTACAAGTAGACTGGTCCAGGATCATGAGTGTCCCTATGTTATGTGTCTGAACCCTTGACTTGAAGCAGGTTTCCAACTGCTTACCTCATGTCTCCCAGCTTCCTACTGATGGCAGAGCCCATGGTGGACAATGCAGCAGATGTCTTCTGTCCTGCCTGTGAAAGGGTTTCTTGAGTCTTCTTGTAACTGGGAAAAAGACACACCACTTAGATTAACTAAACAGCAAGGGCAGTAACAGTCCATCATAAAAGAAGCAAAGTATGTAGAGAACCCCCATGAGAAAAGCAGGGAGGAGTTGGGCAGGTGGTAAACACTCACTGGGTGGCGACGACATGCTCCCTGGGCCCCTACAATGCTGACCTACTGCAGTTTCTCAACTTCCACTTCATCTAACCCTGACCTGAGACTTTACTACTCTCCTGTTTTCTTATGATACTTCTGATTGCTCAGGAAGCCAAACCCTGCTGACAACAGACATGCTAGGTCTGGCAGTAGACTTGGGCAGGCAATGCCGAAGCAGCAAAGGCCAAGAGAGTTATCAGCTCCTGGTCCAGCCAATTCAAACTCAAAGCTTCCCCTTCCAATTCCCACATAAGACAAAGCACAGCTGAAGAGCATCCATGAAGGATGTCCCCAATGTGGTTTAGCACCTGTGCAGTGCCTTCATTATGCTGAATGAAGAGCCCTGTGATTTCCAGCACTTTCTAGACAATATCCTTCCAGAACATGAACATCCTTTTCTCATGCTCCCTCTACAGTGCATAGGCGGCCTTTGCCCACAGCAATGACCACCATCTCACCTCCTCCCACTCCCTCTACTGTTTATCCACATAAATACACACCACACTGAGATATGACTCTACAACAGTGATACCAATGGGATGACTATAATGACGGGCAGAGATACTATGGAGTCCATCATAAGGATTGTGGTTCCCTGTTGGCTCTGCTACAACAACAACAAAAAGACAACAGTCTTGAAAACAACCAAGATCATAGAAAAACAAATAACCAATGCCTCATTCAAAACCTTTAGATCACAGCTCCTCACCGGATTGATCTGGGGAACTTGAAGCTGAGTCAGGAGTAGATGGAGACTCATGAGACTGGTTAGTATCACACCATGGTATCCTGAAGAACTTCCTCCACATACCTTGCAAAGCCTAAAGTGAGGGTTATCAGTAACTGGCTTTCCAAGGGCTTCCTGCCCTTAC
This sequence comes from Cricetulus griseus, assembly GCF_003668045.3. Taxonomy (NCBI): domain Eukaryota; kingdom Metazoa; phylum Chordata; class Mammalia; order Rodentia; family Cricetidae; genus Cricetulus; species Cricetulus griseus. The sequence continues at coordinate 391,264 of NC_048599.1, forward strand.
CTCCTACAGGAGATCTGGTAAGAACATTTGCCAGTCCACAGGTTACAGACAGGTCTGGTGACCCACAAGGTTCCTGTAGCTTCCTTTTGAGCCTACCCAAGCCCAGGGTACACAGCACTTTCCTACCAAAGCTAACAAAGCGAGATTCCTAAAAAAAGTACACTTCACTGCAAACCAAGAGTTTCTTTAAAACATCAAGTTTGGCCAGCGTTGATGTCGCACACCTTTAATCCCAGCACTCGGGAGGTAGAGGCAGGCGGATCTCTGTGAGTTCGAGACCAGCCTGGTCTCCAGAGCGAGTGCTAGGATAGGCTCCAAAGCTACCCAGAGAAACCCTGTCTCGAGAAAAAAAAAAAAAAAAAAAAAAAAATCAAGTTTGGGGCTGGAGAGATGGCTCAATGGTTAAACGCACTGACTGTTCTTCCAGAAGACCAGGGTTCAATTCCCAGCACCCACATGGCAGTTCACAACTGGCTGTAACTCTAAGACCTGACACCTTCAAACAGACATGTATGCAGGCAAAATGCTAATGTAGATAAAATAAATAAATTACAAAAAAAAAACATCAAGTTCAAGGTAACTAAGGACTACAGTATTTATCCGCAGAAATATAAATTCAAGATAACTAGTACCTACAAAAGGGAGAGAGAAGGGGAAAAATCAGGCAGAGAGAGAGAGAGACAGAGACAGAGACAGAGACAGAGACAGAGAGAGACAGAGAGAACACAAACATACTCGAGTCAGTCACACATGGTAGCACATGCCTATAATCCTGGCACTTGGGAAGCTAAAGTAGGAGGATAAAAAGTCTGAAGCCATGCTAAACTGCACAGCAAGACCTTATTTCAAAATAGGAAGTGAAAGAGGGAGAGAGGGAGAGAGGGAAAGAAGGAAGGCAGGTCATAAGGTTATCACTCAGGTCCATAGGCTCCAGTGCTGCAGCACACTGTGACAGCCTCATATACCCAGACAAACATAATCCTTGGCAACCTAGGAATCACCACATGACACAACTGGAGAAGCTAAACTCAGAAAGTGATAACTGGAAACCAGAGACAGAGGTAGCTAGGGAGCACTGTGCTGTGCTGCCTGAGACAGCTCCTCTTTGAGACTTAGAACAAGGGTTCTCAACCTGCAGGTCAAGACCCCTTTGAGGGGGTCAAGGATCTTTCCACAGGAGTCACATACCAGATATTCTGCATATCAGATACTTACATTACAATTCATAAAAGCAGCAAATTACATTTTTGAAATAGCAACAAAAATACTTTTATTGTTGGGGGTCACCAGCATTAGGAAGGTTGAAAACTACTGTCTTGGAAGAACCTGAACAGGCAGTGTATCTGTCAGCAACTGTGGATGTGCTTTCCCTGCCCTTCTAGCCAACCTCACTTTCTTCTTAGGCTCACCAGAAGATACAGCTCCCTATACACAGTAACTCATTCTCCTAATACCTACATCTGGGCAACCTTGTTAGGCTGCAAAGCTACAAGCAGGAGCTTCTCTGTCATCTTACCCTGATTGACACTAGTTGTGCTGTTAAAACTATAGCCCAAAGAACTCAAAGTAAAAGGTAAACCAACCAGTAACTACAGAGTTTATATGGTACACTCAACACTGTTGTTTCTAGTTATTGCTACTTATAAAAAGAATGCAACAAGATCTCATGACCCATAGAACATGGATGTTCCTTTATACACAAATGACTAAGAAAGCAAGCCACACTCCCACGGCATCTCAGCTGTATAAGTGCAGTACAATTTTCTCAGGGCTATGCACAGAGAGGCAGACACTAATGAATCCCATGTTGTTCCAGTCCTCCAGCATGCTACTGGCTGAAAGGAAACTACAAACACATAGGTCAAGAGGGTCAGGAAGCTTGCACATATGGCCTTCCTCTATGAAACTGCTAGGCTAAGTCAAATCAACCAGCAGTCCAGCACCTGAATTCTGATCAAGATAGGCACTAACCAAGCAGAGGAATCTTTAGCCAAGCAAGTGGCATCTTTAGTCCTATTCCCATTACCCTGTTTTCTTAATAAAGAATGTGTCTAGCTTAGGAATCACAGCTGACAGACAGCTCTTCCCCCAAAAGATGGGACAAAAAAACAGAAGAAGGCCTCTGCCAGAGGAAGTGACTGGAATGGGGTGTTCCATAAGCCACACTTCCACACAAAGCCATAGATTTCTCTGGGAGATATCAGAATCCATGTATTTCATGTGAGCTCTTCAAGAAATTTTTCAAGATGGCATCCTAGACAGCTCTATATAAGGTGATTTCTCAAACACCATGAATATACATTTCTCCCAAGACTATCTCCATATTGAATCTGCATTATGAGCCTGTCTAGGGCTCTAGCAGCATAAATGACAAATGTCTCCACCAAGGGAATATATGCTTCCAGCAAACTCACTGTCTAGTGTAGTCCTGAAGACAACTGTCAGTGCTCATAGGAAAGCTAAGGTAACAACTGGGTGTTGAACCAAAGCAAACCAGAGCTTTCTACACCCGACTGCTTCCCATATGACACCAGACCTTAAGGCCCTACACACACAGGGAACCAAGGTGGTTCCCAGGCACCTTTAGGATAAGCTCAGCAGAATTTCCTTTAGGCCAAGCATGGAAGCTTTCTAGTAACCATGTCAGCATTTCCTTCTAAAAGGAGACTATTTACTGGCAGTCAAATCTTCCAGAAACCATCTCCTGAAGTTTGATTAAATCATGAATCAACCCAGCAGAGGACAAAGATATTATAATAAGACATAGGTAAATGACATGCTATTACCTAGATTAAGGATCCCAAAACAACAGAAGTCACTAAACTATAGCTTTGACAGACATACAGCGCCTCCCCACAAGTAATTCATGCTCTACTGATATTTTATGTGGTTGACAGTGCAGCACCTCCAGATCACAGAACTTCATGAACCCACCAACATGTGCCATCATTACTCCTACCCCCACCAAGAATCTCCTATATACCAACAGCTGGAGCTGAACCTGAGGGCAGAGGACTGGAAGACAAGCACAAAATCCACCACCACCAACAGGTCAGATGGCATCAACCACCACATCACTGCCACAAGTCAGGGTGTATTTAATATTCAGAGACACTGCCCACTCAGTTCAGGAAACTCACACAACCACACAGAGAACTTTAAGCATGGTCTGGTGACTCGGTGGATTTCTCTAACTACTGTACTTTATCCTTCAGGTATTCAAAGCATATTTTTAGTTATAGTTAGGAAAAGAACAGTAGCCAGCAAGCACTGAGAGACAGTTTGTGCCAAGGGTGCAGCTTCCCTGCCCCAGGAAGACAGCAAGAAGAGTGAGGAAGGGCACCGACAGCATTGGCACTCACAGGTCAGACTGGGTCACTTTCTCATTCCACTCTCCAAGTTTCTCAGACGTTTTCACATAGCTAAAAACAGAAAGTCTGTGATGAATATCTGACATGATTTCAATACAGGCTTCAGGCTGCAGGTAAGACTCCAGAGAAGACAGAAACACTGCCTGGCAACATCCCTGCTCTGCAGCCCACCCAAACAGTCCAGAGCCACTACCATGCCTGTGTAGGTCCAGGGCTAGCTAGGACTCTACAGGACAAAGATGATCACACCCTCTCCCAAACACAACACAGGAACACCTGGTCTTTTAACAGCAGAAGGCTCCTGGAAAGGGCACAGCTCACGGCCCCTGCATGCTCTGACAGTTATTATGAGACTGGACTCAAAGTCTCCAACATCCTAGTACAGAAACATGGGGTTTCTATAGGTGAAATTTATAAAATGTGATTCAATTTTTGCTTCTTTAGTAAAAAGCTTCTGGAGACATCCCCCAAAGGAATGCTTTAACAAGGGAGAAATATGGACACAAATACAGCAAACTCTAACCAAATTCTAACAGTTCAGTCACATGTAAGACTGGGACCCACTTCTACAGACACAGAAAAGTTCTCTAAAGACCTCTTTGGTGCGCTGACCAATTTGGACCCAGGGGAAACACTTTCTACTTGGACACCTAGCTAAATCCAGCTACCTTTTGAAATACATGTAGATTTCATGCTCTGAGTAAAAACAGGCAGAGTCCCTAAGAACTCACCTATTCCCAGCAGGCTCATTTAATACTGAGTGTTACAAAGCATCTTATTCCCCAGCACCCATACTCTCCATCAACAAGAAAGAGGCTTATCCCTAGTGAACACTTCTTAGCCAAAGGAACATCCCCAACATGGGACTGGTACCTACGCAGTAGAGACCTGCACATCATGCCAGCTCCTAGACAGGTTCTGCTTCAGCTCCCCTAAAGTAGAGAGGCCCAGCCTCCTTTTCAGCTCTCCACAGTGCCTCTCTTTAGCTGCCAGGACCTGGCGCAGAGTGATGATTTCTTCTTCCACCTGTAAAAGAAGCAGGGCTGGGATATAGCTCAATTGGTAGAGTGCTTGCCTTGCATATAGGGGGCCCTGAGTTAGAACCCCAGCATAAAAAAATAAAAATTAAAAATACAGTTGACGTGAGAGGCTATGACTACTACAAGAAGTGACCAGCAAACATCTTTACATAGGTTGTAATGAGACTTTTTTCTTTTAAATAACTTATTTTTATTTTATGTGTGTTGATGTTTTGCCTGCATATATATCTGTGTGAGGATGCCAGATCTGTTGGACCTGGAGTTACAGACAGCTGTGAGCTGCCATGTGGGTGCTGGGAATTGAACTCAGATCCTCTGGAATAGCAGTGAGCGCTCTTAACCACTGAGCTATCTCTCCAGCCCATAATGAGACTTTCTTAGAGGTTTTCACTTACAGAAACACTATCTTAAAAATAGTACCCACAATGGCAGCTGTTCTGCTTTTATCTGGCATCAGCACCCCAGCTTCTGGAAAACTCTACCACCATTCTAGTCAGTAGTTCTCTAGGACTGTAAACCCACTTTTCCCATTTCCCTTAAGCCTCAGGAGCTTAAGGGAAGTGAGCTCTCCATAAGACTGGACATGAGTTTTAGGACACAAGTCTCTTTTCCAATGGGTTCTGGGCCTGGCTTAGATATAGCAACTGAATCTGCTAGAAGTGAGGACCCACTGAGGAATCCCCTGTACAGTAAAAAAAAAGGAAGCAGAATTGACAGAGGGACAGAGACTTAGGGGACAGAGAAGCTTTCTAATGGCAACTGTTGTTCCAGAGGTCAACTCCAAGCCTTGGTGAGAGCTAGTTACTCAACAGAAGAGTAATATTCATTCTCATTCATTCTCCACGCCCCTCTTCTCTCACCCCCCCACCAAATTTGGAGACAGGTTGCTTTGTGTACCCCTGACCTTCAGAACTCAATCTGTAGACCAGGCTGGCCTCGAACTCAGAGATCCACCTGCCTCTACCTCCTGAGTGCAGGGATTAAAGGCATGTAACACTACCGCCCACTTGTCCTTTGTTCTTATGGCAAACTAAAAGACTGGGGGGACATTTTTTGAGACAGAGGTTCTCTGTGTAACTCAATTTGTAGACCAGGCTCACCTCAAACTCACAGAGATCAGAGAAGAGATCCCAAATGCTGGGATTAAAGGAATGTGCTACTCCTGCCTGGCTAACAAAGATTCTTGATAATTTTGAAGGGTTCCCACTATGGAATATTTCCCCAATAGTTTTAGTCATAGTAAAATAGCTACACTGAAAAATAATTTCTTCTCAGTCAGGCCAAGTGGTACAGTACTACAGTCCCAGGAGACAATTGCTTGACCCTATATGGGGTGAAATCCCTAATCATAAAGATAAAAAAAAAAGAGCACTGGGCAGTGGTGGCTCATGCTTTTAATCCCAGCACTCCAGAGGTAGAGGCAGGCGGATCTCTGTGAATTCGAGACCAGCCTGGTCTACAAGAGCTAGTTCCAGGAAAGCCTCCAAAGCCACAGAGAAACCCTGTCTCTAAAAAACAAAAAACAAAACAAAAAAGAGTGGATGGTGGTTGAGCACACCTTTAATCCCAGTGCTCAGGAGACAGAGGCTGTCAGATCTCTGAATTTGAGGCCAACCTAGGGAGTAAGTTCCAGTACAGCCAGAGCTGTTAAACAGAAAACTTTGTCTTGGGAAGAAGGAAGGAAGGAAGGAAAGAAGGAAGGAAGGAAGGAAGGAAGGAAGGAAGGAAGGAAGGAAGGAAGGAAAAAAAAAGTAAACATGGTGCCACTTGCCTGTGATCCTAGCACTTGGAAGAGGCAGGAGAACTATGAATTAGAGGCCAACCTAAAACAAACTAAAGCACACATTATTGTGCAGACATCCTCTTCATGGGGCACCTAGTATTTCCAGACAGAGTGGTGAGATGAGATCAGGCCCTGCCTTCAACAGGTGATTCAAGTCTACACTTTACAAATAGGCACATGAAAAGAGATAGCCCAGTAGACACAGAATGCAGGTAACACCCCAGCAACAGCTCTGTCACAGGGTTAAGCCATGTTCTACTCTCTGCATAACCCAAAGGGTCTCATCATCACACCAGAATAGGAAATAAAACCAAGGCACCTTAGCAAGCTCAGCCCGTAGCTCTTCTTCCTCCACCTCTGTCAGGCCCTCTACAGCTTGAGCTCGGGAGGCCACACCTGGGCCAACAGGGACATCAGTCATGAAATCAGACAGCACACCTTTGTTAGGAGAATTCAGGTTGATATCTGTCAGAGACAAAAATGAAGTCAAAAAGTGTCAAGTAAGTTGTTACTCTACTAGGGAAGAAGCAAGAATGAAAGAAATTGGTGGCCAAAAGAAGGCAGGAGAACACTAGAAATTAGAAATATCTCTAAAAGCCTATGATAATGAGCTGGGCATTGGACGGAGAACAGCTACTTCTTGAGCACCTGAGATGCAAACTCAATACCACCTGTGCTGCTAGAGTACAAGAAACACCAGTGAAGGCAGCCAAACCACAGGTTCTGGTTTCCCTTGTGAAAATATTATCTTCTACAGCAGGAAGCCCTACTTCAAAGAAACCAATCCAATCTAATAAAGTTTCTATTTTGGGTTTTTTGGGTTTTTTTTTTTGTTTTGTTTTGTTTTGTTTTTTGCATGAAGGAAGTAAATATAGCAAGTGTTACTTTCCATTCAACTCAAGGAATGCTAAAGATTACATACATGGAATACATGTTAGTCATCCAGCCCCAGTAATGAATCAGCAAAACAAAAATCACCTTTAATCCCATCCCTGATCCTCTCACAGACAGATGGCCATATATACAAAGAGAGGAAGGAGTGCATTCTTTCACACACCTAGCATACTAGACACACTTCAAGTTCCTGGAGTCACCATTTTTTCTTGACATTAGGCACATCCTCCTATCTGCACGATTATCTCAAAAGATACCACATAAAGCAAACCATTCTTACCAGGCATGGTGGTTCACATCTTTAATACCAGCACTCAGGAGGCAGAGGCAGGCAGACATCTGTGAGTTCAACACCAGCTTGGTTAAAAGCATAGAACAGAAAGAAAAACATCTTAATCACATATAAGTTTGTCAACTGCACAAATTCTAAAATCTTCTAAATACACATTGAAAACACTAGAAAACAAGATGTTCTGCTCAACAGTAGGTGACAACATTTTTTTACAGACTTTTTTTTTTTTTCAAGTTTTAGTGTGTAGCCCTGGCTATCCTGGAACTCGGTAGACCAGATTGGTCTCAGAGATCTGCCTCTGCCGCCCTAGTGCTGGGTTTAAAGGAGTGTGACACCACACCTAACTGTATTTTTTTTTTTTTTTAAAGAATCTGACTTTGACTTTTGCTTCTTTCATGCAAGTCTGTAGGGCATTTTCTTGATTGAAATTTATTTATTTATGGGGCAGGAGAGATTGTTCAGTAGCTAAGAGCTCTTGCTGCTCTTCCAGAAGACCTTAATTCAATTACCAGCACCCACACAGTAGCTCACAACCACCTGTCACTTCAGTTCCCAGGAGTCCAATGTCCTCTTCTGACCTCCACTGGCACCAAGCACACAAGGTACACAGACATACATGCAGACAAAACACAAACATAAAATAAAAAAAGAAAAACTAAAATAAAAGATTTACTTATTTGTGCCGGGTGTTGGTGGCACATGCCCTTAATCGCAGCACTCGGGAGGCAGAGGCAGGTGGATCTCTGTGAGTTCGAGGCCAGCCTGCTCTCCAGAGCGAGTGCCAGGATAGGCTCCAAAGCTACACAGAGAAACCCTGTCTCAAAAAACCAAAAAAAAAAAAAAAAAAAAAAAAAAAAAAAAAAAAAAAATTGGGGCTGGAGAGATGGCTCAGAGGTTAAGAGCACTGACTGCTCTTCCAGAGGTCCTGAGTTCAATTCCCAGCAACCACATGGTGGCTCACAACCATCCATTATAAGATCTGGTGCCCTCTTCTGGTGTTCAGATATACATGGAAACAGAATGTTGTGTACATAATAAATAAATAAAATCTTTAAAAAAAAGATTTTAAAAAAATCAATACTAAAAAAAAAAAAAAAAATTGTGTGGGTAGGGCATGAGTAGAGGTCAGAGAACAACTTGGAGAAGTCAGTTCTTTCCTCCCATCAGGCTGGGACCTGGGCATCAAAAATCAGGTTGTTAGGCTTGGCATCAAGCATCTTTATCTTGCCAGTTCATGACTTGAATTCTCATTCTATTGTATTTTATTGGTGTTTTTTGCCTGTATGTATGTATGTATGTATGTATGTATGTATGTATGTGTGAGGGTATTGGATCCTGGAGTTATAGACAGTTGTGAGCTGCCATTCAGGTGCTGGGAATTTAACTCAGGTCCTGGGAATTTAACTCAGGTCCTCTGGAATAGCAGTCAGGCTCTTAAGTGCTGAGCCATCTCTCCAGCCCCTAATGACTTGAATGTTTAACTAAGATTTTTTAACTGAGAGTTTATTTCATCATCTATATTCATTGTGCTGAATCTACTCATATTCAGTTAAGTACCTCAAAAATCTCTACAAATATAGGGTTGGAGAATGTTTTCTATTGTCATATATTGGGGTGATAAAATACCATGACTAAAAGCAACTTTGGGAGAAAAGAATTATTTCACTTACACATCACAATCCATTATCAAAGGAAGTCGGGGCAGGAACCTGGAGGCAGGAGCTGATGCAGAGGCTGTGGAGGAATGCTTTTACTGGCTTGCTTAGCCTGCTTTCTGATATTATCAGAGAACCATTTGCACAGGGGTGGCAGTGAGCTGGGGCCTCCCATGTCAATCATCAATCAAGAAAATGCCCTACAGACTTGCTCATAGGTCAATCCTATAAATGTATTTTCTCAATTAAGATTTCTTTTTCCCACCAGGCAATGGTGGCATATGCCTTTATTCCCAGGACTCTGGAGGCAGTGGCAAGCAGATCTCTGTGAGTTCAAGGCCAGACTGATCTACGGAGCAAGTTCCAGGACAGTCAAAGCTACAAAAAGAAACCCTGTCTTAAAAAAAAAACAAAACAACAACAACAACAAAGATTCCTTCTTCTCACATGACTCTAATTTGTGTCAGGTTGACAAACACTAGCCAGCACACAGAGTAACCTCTGTTTACTATCTATTGAGGATACCAGTGGCTTCAAATTTGTCCTCTCTTCCTCTCCCCCTCTCCTCTTTCCTTTCTTTTTTATTGTGGTGCCAGGCTAGAACCACAGACTCACACCTACTAGAGAAAGACCTTTACCATTGTTGTGTAAAGTTTCCTCTGAAATTGAAAATATTCCATCTCCCAGGGATAGCTCCTTAAGGAAGAAGGCAAACAACTCAAAATAGCTTCAGGAAATCCCTGAAACTAACTAGGTTCACTAAGGCCCTCCCAGCCAGAATCAACAATAAAAGCTGAAAGTCCTTCAGAGACAAGTGAAACTGAGCTGCAAAGAAGACTCTTGAGACCAGAACAGCTTCTGGAAGAAGCAGAAATCAGGCCAAACCTGGAAAACATTTAGACCAACTGAGGCTCCTGGAAAAGACACTCTCCACGAGAACTTCCAAAGCTCAAATACCCATCAAAGTAGAAACACATTCAGAAAGTATAAGAACCCAGAAATTCTGCCCCCCCAGGGGGGCTCGCCTTTAATCCCAGCACCTAGGAGGCAGAGGCAGAGGCAGAGGGATCTCTGATTTCGAGGCCAGCCTGGTCTAAAGAGCAAGTTCAAAGACAGCCAGGGGAACACAGGGAAACCCTGTCTCAGAAAAACAAAACCAAACCCTAGAAATTCTAATACTTAGGTAATGTGTCGGTGCAGGTCAAACCGTGGAAAAGCTTTCTGAGGTTAGCTAGTGTAGTTAAGTAAGCATCCCCACTTGTACCACCTCAAGATTTTAATCTCCTGAGTCTGAGCCACACTTCTCTGTGGCAACCTCATACTGGTCTCCGGTGTCTTGTTTTGGCATCAGTTCTGTTCTGGGTGTGCCCCTGACTCACTCTACCCTTCTCCCATGAGGCAACCTCTTAAGTAGGTTACAGCGGCGTTACCACCCAAGGGGCGCTGCCCTAAACACAAGGATGGTTGCACCGCCCCTTCCCTGTAGAGAGCCGCCCACAACGCCTCGGCTAGAGTTCAGCACCAGATGGGGGTAGTCCCAAGGGAACAACGAAAGATAGAGGGCCGCAGAGCCAGCAAGTGGCGAACAGATAGTGAACCGCATAAGGAGAAATGTCTGGAGTTAAGAAACTCTAGGAACGGAGAGGGCGCCGAGGAACGCCGCTTCAGAGACATCCCAGGGGAGGCCCAGGTGCCGTAACAAGGCAGAAACAGCACACACATAACGACCATCAGGAAGGAGCCTTGAGGTCAACGGCCTGTCGGCCGAAGAAAGGCCATGAATCGGACCGGTGAAGGCAGAGAGGACTGAGGGGGCCGAGTCGCGACTGCCGGAATGCGGCGCAGCCCCTACCCACTTGCGGGTACCTTGGCTGGCGGAGTCCATATTCAGTGGCAGCTGGGCTGTAGCTGGCGTCGGCACGGAGATCGTAGGCACGACAGGAGCTAAGCTCCGAGTACTGGAAGCTGGCAGCCGCGTACACGCGAGCCAGTGGAACTGTAGGGCCGCAGCTGTAATACGTAATCAGCAACGCGCTGCCTTACTTCCGCTTGGGTTTGTGCTCCGCCTAATTCACGGCCCTCGCTCAAGTGGTGTCCAATGAGAATGTCCTCTGGCCCTACGTAAGACTAAATCATTCACTTTTATAGCTCCAAACTACAACGAAGCGGGAAGTAATTCTTCCAGGCTGGTTCCACCACTAAGATTCCTGGGTAAAAAAGGTCATAGTGGCCGGAGCTTGAGGGATGGTTCGGTTTGTGTCACAGTGCGCTGACCCCCATGATATCCTCGGCTACGAGCCTCTCGGCGAGTCAAACTCAGGCCTTTGCATCCTCCCAGCCCCTTGTCAACCCCTCCCCGCCTCCGGTAAATTCTTTTGGGTTTTGGTTTTGGAGACAGCTGACTATATAGACAAGGACCACCTTGAATGTAACGATCCTCTGGCCTACACCTCGCTAGTGCTAGGATTACAGGAGTAAGCTATCACAGCCGATTTATATCGTATTGGGGATCGAGAGTCCAGAACTTAATGCATGCTAAGCAAGCACTCTACAAATTAAGTTGTATTTGCAGCCTCTTTACGAAAACATTTTTATTGTCTGGGGGGTTGCACTAAAAATAAAGAGAGCGCGATTCGACCTCTTGTCCTGCAGGCGCCGCTCTCTCCAGCTGGAGATGGCTCACAGTCTGGTACTGGAAGAGTTCACATAGCCCTGAACGCTCGGCCCTCCCAGTAAGTGAAGCCCAGGCCTGTTCATGCACCCCAGTGTCTTCTCAATTTCTTTTTCACAGCACTGGTGCCCCCTCCCAGTTTACAGATGAGCACACTGAGGGTAACGTAATTTTCCAAAGATCATTCTAGAGCTTTGAACTTTTGTGCTGTTAGTGTGCCAACATTAACAGGAAAACAAAAGTCCCCCTGACTTCAGATGGGAGAGTTGTGACCACTTAGCAGCTATCTACAAAAGAAAAAGAGGAGGAGGAGGAAAGAAAAAAGAGGAAGAAAGAAAAAAGAAAAGAAAGTCTCACTGTTTCTTTTGGCCCTTATTTTCCCAGAAGAAAAATCCTTAAATGATATTCCCCCATTTTTAGAATTGACCCTCCTACAAAGTTGAACTCCCCAGCCAGACCCCTATGAGTACTGGAAGCTTTCTGGAAGTTCCTGGAAGCTTCCCACTACCCCACCCTTCTCAGGCACTTCTTCCTACAGATATCTTCTTACACATGACTAGGTGATTCATTGACTATGACAATACCCTGTTCAGGGCTGTCCTTTAATGTATATTCCCTATTTACCGTCTTGATTAACACAACCTGGTCAGCTCCTGTCCACAGGGTTGGAAATGACAAGAACAACCAGTAGTAGTCTCTGCTTCATGTAGTGACTACAGTACAGATGGTAGTGAGCTGAAGACTTGCCATTCTGTTTTGCAGTGGTTTTTTTTGGGGGGGGCGTGGATTGAGACAAGGTTTCTCTGTAACAGCCCTAGCTGTCCTGGATTAGAACAGGCTGGCCTCCAACTCACAAAGATCTGCCTGCCCCTGTCTCCCAAGTGCTGGGATCAAAGGTGTGCAACACCATGCCCACCTTATGTTTTTCATTCTTGAGACATGAACAAAGCCCAGGTCTGCCCAGAAAACAAGTAATCATTCAGGATCTCTGGGATCCTTGTGCACTATTACTCTAGGTCTACAACAGCCCCTCTATGGATCTTCCATCATAGAATGTGGAAATGAGAACACAGCAGCAACTGCTGAAACTGCTAGCAATGAGGCCCTACAATACCAGTACTCTACTTTTTGCCCCCCCCCCAATAGCTCTGTTTAGCTTTGGCTGTCCTGGAACTCATTCTGTAGACCAGTCTGGCCTTGAAACTCACAGAGATATGCCTGCTTATTCCTCCTGAGTGCTGGGATTAAAGGTGTGTGTCATCACTGCCCAGCTAGTACTTTCACTAGGAGATACTTGAATGTTTAGTTCACATCCTCTTCTCAGGAGCTACACTGTAGCCCAAGCCATGTGAAAGACACTCCCTGTAGCACCACAGCCTCCCAGGATCAGACATCACTTTACCATAAATTAGGTCAGGTTTTACCATTACATTCCCTTCAAGAACTAGGCATAGACATTCTGATGTGTGGGAGGAAGACCGAGAACAGAAGCAGGAAAGAACAGAAAACAGGTGAAGGCAAGTACAGTCCAAGATATACTTGCCCACTCTCCCAGACACCAATATCCCAGTAGGGCCTGCTTTTCTGTAGAGGTATAAGAGAGGAAGAGTTGAGTGGGTGAGCTGAAAGATGTACAACTGCCCAAATTTGTAAGTCACATAAACAGTAGCTACAGTCTCCAGGGCAATTGGAAGTCCTCAGGCTCCAATGGGCTGCAATGTGTTGCCTCCAAGTTCTTGAGGTGCCTGCGTGCCAAGAACAGTGCAAGCTGCCGACGCCGCCGGGGGCTCAGGCCTTGGCCCACAAGCCAGGGGAAAGTAAGTCCGTGTGGCCCCCAGGTCTTGGCATCATCCATCTCCTTCTGGCAGTGATCACGGTAAGAACGCAGCGTTGCCAAGCACCACTCATCATCCACGCGGTAGCGTGCATAGAATGCTGCTTCTTGAGCCAAGTTGCTGGTGCGTAACCAGCGGGTTACCACCGTGCGGCCCTCGCGAGCCATCACAGACGGGTATCGATGCTGCAGCAGGCGCAACAGCAGCTCATTGCCACGGTTACCTTCCACATCACCCTCCACTTGACAGGATGGCAGATTAGCTATATGGCTCGAGGTGCTGACAACATCATCTTGCGTGCGTCTGAGCAACAGTACTGGCCCTGGGTAGCAGCACAGCTGCTCAGCAACATTGAGATTGAAGTGCTCCCGTACAGTGCGTACCACCAGCCCCTTCCAACTGTGGGGCATGACCTTCAGCGCTAGTGGCACAAGATCATCAAAGGTGGCATCCAGCACCAGTGCACCCAGTTCTGGGTAAGTCATAGTGGCCCAGGTGGCTGTGAAGCCTCCAATAGACCAGCCATAAACCACGACATGTGCTGGTGGGAAATGCAAGCGGTGCAGTGCATACTTGACCACCACATCCATTGCATTTGCATCATGTTGAGGGAAAGGTGCGCCTGTGCTGCCCCCGAAACCAGGATGGTTCCAGCCTAGCACTGAGTATCCAGCCTCCAGAGGTGCGGAAAGGCAGCCCATCTCATAGAACCCAGCATTGCCTTCGCAGCATATGACAAGGCGCAGGCCACGGCCATGGCTGCCTGGATGCTGGCGACGATCCATGAACATGGTGTCAATTTCATTGCCATCACAAGCCACCAGCTTGGCACGCCGCCCACGGTAGCGCTCCACTAGGCGCTCTTGGCCTTGCTGCAGGAGAGGCAGTAGGGCACGTGTCATCAAGAACATAGAGCCAGGGTATACAAGCCAGCGGCCCAGTGAGTGGGCCAGTGCATAGCTGGCGAGTTGGCTGGGCAGCTCACGGATCTGCTGGAGGAGGCACTGTGCTTGGCTCCGAGTCCCGCGTGGAGGCCTTGTGAGTGGATCCTCGCCCAGCGCTGCATCATGTAGCAGCCATACTCCTGCAGCAGCTGCAGCGCACGTCAAGGCACGGTGACTGCTGCTACCAGAGACTGTGGTATGTATGTCATCCCAGCGGAAGTCCACTGGCCAGCCGCGGAAGTTGTAAGTGTAGTTTGCTGTCAAGTAAATCTTGAACACGTGCACTAGTGCCTTCATAAAGCAGATGACACACATGGGCAGTGAATCTCTGTGCTGTTCCCTGCTAGCCCCAAGGCCAGAAGGCCCAGTCCTGGTAATGGAATGGCGGCAGGAGACGCAGGCCCGTCCCAGCGGGCGGCTGCGGGGTTAGGGGCCACACACAGCTCTCTGATGGCATTACTCCTCTTGGTTGGCCCCAATGGCCTTTGTGACCTGTGCCTTTCAGGGCCAAGGGAAAACTGTATCACTCTCAGTTTTGTGAGTCATTGTTGCTGGGAGAAGTGACACAAGAGTAATGGGCTCACAAAGGATTCTTTTTTTTTTTTTTTTTTTTTTTTTTTGTTTTGTTTTGTTTTG
The DNA here is from genome assembly GCF_003668045.3 of Cricetulus griseus. NCBI lineage: Eukaryota > Metazoa > Chordata > Mammalia > Rodentia > Cricetidae > Cricetulus > Cricetulus griseus. Next base: position 406,385 of record NC_048599.1, read on the forward strand.
TTTTGGTTTTTCGAAACAGGGTTTCTCTGTACTTTGGAGCCTGTCCTGGAATTCGCTCTGTGGACTAGGCTGGCCTCGAATTCACAGAGATCCACCTGTCTCCACCTCCCAAGTGCTGCCCAGCACAAAGGGTTCTAAGGCTTGGTATATCTCAAGTTCTGTCCCACACCCTGGGACAGTACCTTGGGACCACACAGCAGCATTCTTCCATGTTTCTACCACCTTTAGCTTCTCCAACCTTCTCCACTGAACACAGGCAACCAAAGAGGCCAGAAATGAACAGCCTTGACTTCTTCCTTTTGAGGGGAAGAAAGAATTAAGCAAAAGGGATTTCCCACACCTGGGCCAAACTTTTGTGGTAACACACTCTTAGCCCCTCCTTGGACCTTGGGGTTTAATGGTTTATATTTCCCAGCAAAAATTTAGGTTAGAACAGAGCTGCTGTTGGAATTAGGTGTGTTTGCTCATAGCCTTACTCCTGCAGCTCCACACTTAACTTTCCCTGGAAAGGGCATGAGGGTGGGCTAGGAACATCTTCACACACACACACACACACACACACACACACACACACCTTTTCTGAATCCTGGTTTCATTGGGCCAACAGTAGCCATCACCTACCAGGTAGGTCCTGCCTAGCTGTGGTTCCTCTTTTTCAGCCCTGGTTGAGTATCTCTCTCCCACTTGAACCAACCCACAAACTGTATCTTCCTCTTTTCTAGAGGGTTCTTGTGGGTGAGTTCCCCTTTTTCTCTTGCACTGAAGATGGCCAACCCACCTGAGGGTCAGACAGAGCTGGGGAGCAGCATACTCCCATGCTCAGGAACTCTTAGCAATGTTCCAGACTGGAAACAAATGCAAAAAGTAAGGAAATTCAGCCAGATTTCCTAAACCCAAGGGCCAGGACTACTTAAGAGACCTCAGGCTTTTAAGGACAGTGGTTTTCAGGCCCAAGCAACCACTTCCTGGTCTCCTGTTCTACTTTCCAATTAAGGGACTTATTGTCCCAGACAACTCCATAGCTTTTGGACTCAGCTGTGGAAAACTGTTCATAGAGGGAACAGAGGAGTAGGACTATCAACAGAATTTATGATTTTGAGAAGCTATTTCCCACCCCTATCCCAAATACACATAAAATGCCTAATATCCATTTGAAGTTGACCTTAAATAATTAAACTGTGTGTCTCTGTGGTATGGGATAGGGTCTCACTGTGTGATTCAAAATAGCTTCAAGCTCACTCAAAATCCTCCTTTCTCAGGTATAAGTGCTGGGGTTCTAGTTGTGGTCCCCATGACTTTACAGTGGTACAGAAGCATAACTTTACAAACCTCCTGTTTTCACTTTCAGTACAGTATTTGCTAAAATACATGAGGTAGTCAACACTTTGTTGTAAAAATAGACTTTCTAAAGCCAGGTGGTGGTGGCACACGCCTTTAATCCCAGCACTCTGGAAGCAGAGGCAGGCAGATCTCTGTGAGTTTGAGGCCAGCCTGGGCTACAGAGAGAGTGCCAGGACAGGCTCCAAAGCTACACAAAGAAACCCTGTCTCAAAAAAAAAAATAAATAAAATAATAAAATAATAAGACTTTCTGTTCAATGATTTTGCCCAGCAATATTGATTCATTTAAGAAAGTGTTCTGAGTATACTTAAAATAGGCTGGGCCACAATGTGATGCTCAGTATGCTAGATGTATTAAACATATTTTTATTAAAGTTATTTAGTTTGCAGCTGGGCATTGGTGGTACACGCCTTTAGTCCCAGCACTCAGGAGGCAGAGGCAGGCGGATCTCTGTGAGTTCAAGACCAGCCTGGTCTACAAGAGCTAGGACAGCCTCCAAAGCCACAGAGAAATCCTGTCTCGAAAAACAACAACAACAAAAAAGTTATTTAGTTTGAGTGTATGTGTTTGGGCATGCACATGCTATTCCATCCACATGGAGGTCAGAAAACAACTAATGGAAGTTGGTGCCCTTCTTCTACCATATAGGTCCCAGGGATTGAACTCATATTGTCAAACTTGGCAGCAAGCACCTATACCTTATGAGCCTTCATGTTAGCCCTCAAATACATTGTTTTTAAATAAAACTTTTGTTTTATAAGCTGGGTGTGGTGCCACATGCCTTTAATCCCAGCACTAGGGAGGCAGAGGCAGATAGATTTCTGAGTTCAAAGCCACCTTAGTCTACAGAGTCAGTTCCAGAACAGCCAGGGCTACTAAGATAAACCTTGCCTCAAAAAAATTGTTTAATTTATTTTATATGAGTGTTTTGCCTGTGTGTGTGTATGTATACCACGTTCATGTCTGATACCTACTGAGGTCAGAAGAGGGCATTGGATCCCCTAGAACTGGAGTTACAGATGGTTATCAGCTGCCATGTTGATGCTGGGAACTAAATCTGAACCCTTTGTAAGAGCAGAACATGCTCTCATCTGCTGAGCCATCTCTCTTAACTACCATTAAATACTTAAAAACAAACAAACAAACAAAAAACAGGATCTCACTACATCATTCTTGGCAGTCTTAGACCTGGCCTCCAACTCACACAGTGGTGCTCATCTGTGTCCCGGGACTTAGGAGACTGAGACAGTATTGCTGAAAGTTCCAGGCCAGCCAGGAACATACAGGGAGATTCTTGCCACTACTCACCTCAAAATAAATAAATAAATAACAGACAAAGAATACTTGTAACTTACAGTGCATCTATCAGGATGTAAAATCAAATGATACCTGTATATTAAAGTTATCTGAAGTTTTGTTGTTGTTGTTTTTTCAAGACAGGGTTTCTCACTGTAGTTTTGAGCCTACCCTGGCACTCGCTCTGGAGACCAGGCTGGCCTCGAACTCACAGAGATCCACCTGCCTCTGCCTCCCGAGTGCTGGAATTAAAGGCGTGTTCCACCAATGCCCGGGCTGAAGTTCTTTTTTTGTTGTTGTTTTTCAAGACAGAGTTTCTCTATATGGCCTTGGCTGTCCTAGAGCTGCTCTGTAGACTAGGCTGGCCTTGAACTCAGAAATTTACCTGACTCCGAGTGCTGAGATTAAAGGTATGTGCCACAATCACAAGGTTCTGAAGTTCATTTTAATGCCATGTCCTGTTTTTAGGTTTGTTTTTCTAAATCTGGAAATTCTGCCCCAGATGCATATGCATCCAGCTCCAAGTCCCAGATTCCCCTGACTGTCCAGGTTTTGTTCCAGTTGGGCTTCTCTGCTCACTGGTCAGGTCTGAAGACTAGAGTGTGTCTTAAGGTTCTTCAAACACTTTCCTTAGGTACTGGGATACAATAGTCCTGGAAAGAGACCACTCAGTACCTCACTTTGGGTCAAGGGATTGACAGTGTCCTGAAGATATCTGTTGTCCTTACACTCCAGAAATGTCCAACTCTGGCCCTGTAGGGATGAAGGTAGAAACTTTAGGGAGGGCGGGGCATTCACTCTCTAGAAACTGTTATTACCTGCCTTGAAGACCAAGGCATCTGGTTCATTTTGTGTGAGATATAGTAGTGACTTCCATAGAAGAGAGAATGAATTCCCTGCCTCTTCAGCCCAGGTATAAGCAACTGGTGAAGAAGGTTCTTTGAGGGTTTGTGGACTCTGCAGATGGAATAGCCTCAGTGGCACTGGCAATGTCCTGAAAGACTGTCTGCATGGTGCATGGAGACACTGCCCTCTGTTTATTCCTGGAGGCACTTTCCCACCTTGATCTGCTCTGAGACTTTTGGAAAGGGGCTATTCTTCAGCCCAGTCCAAATGCTCTTAGCTTGCCCCTGTAAAGAGAAGGAAAAGATAGGGAGAGCCAGAGATCAGATTTTTGGAGGCAGAGGTCAGTGGACTGGAGCTACTAGTCCCAAGGGGTTCCAGGCCTTAGTGTGTGTCTGGTCTGGTCCTTGACCTTACCAGTCCATGGGAGCCCAAATGCCCCAGAACCACCAACTCAGTTCAGACAGGAAAGCATGTGACAAAAATGAAGCTATCCTCTACTGGAAGAGCCCTCCACTACCCAGACTGGACCAACTGCAACAACAGCAAGCAGGATCATTTCACCTTCAGTCCCCTGTTTACAGCAATGTAACAGGGTGGGGGATGGGGGCAGGACTCTGTGTCCCTGCTTATCAGTTTGTGAAAGAATCCTTGCCACCCATTCCTTCCAAGGAGACATCTGAGTATGCACCATACCCCCACCCCCCATCCCCACTGCTAGTCCAGGATGTCCCCCTTCCCCCACTGAGGCAGTGCTTCCTCTCTGGCCAGTTCTGTTCACCTCCCTAGAGGCTCTTGATTTATGCTGTTAAGTCTGAAAAGCTACCCTTGGAGAAGGAAAGGAAAGAGAGAAAACCAGTCCCAGAGGCCAGAAGGGCTGGAGCCAGGATCAGAGTCCCTTGGAAGAGGGTATTTAGCTCATCACTAGCTGACCATGGCAGCACCCTGGCTTTGAGAAATCTGAAGCTGCCTTCAGGAAAAGAAGCTGAGTTGTATAAACGCCTCTGCTCAGGAAATGGGGTGCAGGGAAGGTGGGGGTTGTTTGGAGCCCAAGGACAGGAGGGGACTCTTCCTGGCGGATAAGGGGTCAAGAGAAGGGGCGGAAATGGTCAAGACAGCTGCTGAACATCTGGAGTCACAGAGAATTAATTATCCACTGCCCTGAAGGACAGTAGGGTGGGTGGGGAACCCTCTCCTTCCTGGCTCTTTGAAGAGCTGCTCCATTGTCTGGCCCAGGATGAAGGACCTGGTGAGCTGTCCCTCCCCAGAGAGCTCTAACACCCATCCTGGGGTGATAAAGCCTCAAATTATCCCTTCTGAACCTTCAGTCACAGTGAAAGCCTGTAACCACACTGGACACACCCTTTGGGCAACATATCTGGTACATGAAGAGGAAGAAATGAAAGCCTAAACCCCAGCAGAACTTGAACAGAAGACACACTAATCCTTGCCCAGTACTACTGCTGGCACCCCCTATACCTGCCCTGAGGGAGTGGACCAGTGGGGAGGGGCCAGTGTCAGAGCCTTGACAGTGGTGAGGAGAATGGTCATGCTGTTTTTCACAGATCTCAGGGTGGACTCAGATGCCATCAGAGTTCCCTGGGCTCACTACATCATTCTTTCTACAGACTATGAGAGTGAATAGTGTTTCCATGGGGTTCAAGCCAAGGTAATGACCCTGAGTTGATCTCTGGGTTCCCAGATACAACTTGAAGGGTCAGGGGGCAGTCTCGCTTCTGGCTTGGGAGTCTCAAAGCAGGGGCTTTAGCTATTCTACAATGGAAATATCCAGGGTTTTATATAAAGTGAGTTTTATTATTGTTAACCAAAATGTAACATTCTAATTCAGCCAGTGAATTAGATGTTCTCTCCACTTCTTTCCTAAGTCCTGAGTCAGTCCTTTCGCACTTGTCTCCTTTTGGCTACAAACATATATACATACAAACCCTGCCCCAACCCCTTTTCTCTTTTGATATAATTTCATGTATTCCCCGACTGGTCAAGATCTTGCCATGTTGCTGAAGATAACCTTGAACTTTTTGATAGCCCCACTTCTGCTTCTCAAGTACTGGGATTATAGATGTGTGCCACCATACTCTGTTTATGCACTGGGAAAACTCAGAATTTTCTGCACAGTAAGCAAGCAGAAAACTGAGCCATACCTACAGCCTCTTATTTTGTTATTTCTATTTACAGAAATAAGTTTAGTGTACACTGTAGAATGACAATGTATCATGAGCTTCACTGCTGCTGGGGCAAGCTGTTGTAAAACTGTCCTGGGTATTCTGATAACGTGACAGGTATCACCAAGAGTCTTCGAGAGCTTTCCCCTCTGCAAACATGGCTTCAATGTGTACAGGCACAGTTTTTTCCAAGGACCCTTTCTTCTAGATGCTTTTTCTACATACTAGATTCCTAAGAGTATGTTGTTTTATCAAAGGCTATGTTCAAATTGCTATTGCAAAAGTCCTTCTCAACCAGTAAGTCTTTCCCACTCCAGAAGAGAACTTATATTTGAAAGCTCTACACCATCTAGGGCAGCTCTGGACTTTTACTGTGTATCTATCCTGTGTGTATAGATTTCATGAACGCTGTCTTGACCACTGACTAGAACAGCAGCAGAAGCCACTCTTCCCTGTCAGTCAGAAGCCCATTGGGAAGCCTTCCCCTAGAGACAACCTGTGATATACTCCTGGTGATCAGATAGAAACTATGGTCTGGACTTGAGACCATCAGCCCTGGGTCTTGGAAAAAGAGAGGCTATAAAGCTGGGCTGAGGGTGGATGGAAAGGTGGGTCATGGACTTTTTTCTTGGCACTATTTTTTTGTTTGTTTTAATTTTCATTACTCTGTGTGTGTGTGTGTGTGTGTGTGTGTGTGTGTGTGTGTGTGTGTGTGTGTGTGTGTTAAAAGACAATTTGTGGGAGTCAGTTCTCTCTTTTACATCAAGGGTCCCAGGGATTAAACTCAAGTCATCAGGATTATTAGCAAGCATCTTTACCAGCTGAACCATCTTGCCAGCCTGGGTCACTGACTCAGAGTTATTTGGCCAGTTGGGATCTGAAAACCAGTAATAGAGGCTGGAAAAGAATTCAGTCAAGAGGGTCCCAGAAGAGAGACTTGCAAGGAGACTCAACTCTGTGAGAGGGTACCGAGATCCCCACAGTGAAAATGTTATCCACATCTTTCCTGGCTTCTTGAAAGGAACTATAGGAAAACTAAAGGGTAGTGGCACCCTATAAATTGCTACAGAAAGGATAGTCCATTTTAAGCTCACAGAGAATTAAGGCATGACCTAAGGACCCTGCTCAGCACCCTGTCACTCTCCTCTCACTAAGCTTGTCACAGCCAGAGGGCTCCAGTGGTAGGAAGTGGGCCTGGGGCTTAAAAGGGAAATTGAAGTCAGCCAGCTGTGTAGTCATTACTTACCCAGAGAAGTCACTGAAAAGCATGAAAGCTGTGCTTCAGAGTGGTTCCTAAGAATGAAGTCTGGTCTGGAACCAAATCTACTCTTTACCCAGGTAGTGTTGGCAGAGGCAAAGTGCTTCCTGGCTAAGTTGACTGCCCTGTGCCTTCCTCCCTTGGGCCTACAACTCCAACCTCCCTGGATGGTAGATTGAAAGCTGGCTTCCACTGAGGCCTAAGCATCCAGGACTGTGAGTTCAAGGGTGACCCCAGTTTGGGGAGAGTCCTGGGGTTTGGGGGTGGGGGAAGAGAGCCAGCCCAGAGCCAAGTGTCTCTTGATATGTGGACAGGCCTTGGATATGCAGAGCCACAACAGACCCACATCTGTGTCCTATATGATAGAAGACTGTGACCAGGGCCTCTTTCACCCTCTGGCACATGGCTGGGGGAGGGGGCTCACCTACCCAGCTTACTTTGTGCTGATCTAGGTTATGGCCCTCGCGGCTCCTTCTAAGTCACTTGCACAGATTAAAAATGGCAACTGTCCCAGAGCTGATCCCAAGGGACTCTGGAACTTGCCCCATCCCCCAGGCACTCTCTGTTCTCAGCATTGGCCCCAGTTTAGGGCAGCTGCTCCAGAGCTGCAACTCACTCCACTCCATCCACCGAGGACAGGGATTTGTAGTGGGGTCAAACCCACCACAGCCTGGATAGTAGGGGCCAGGATCCCATGGCAAGCCCAAACAAACTGGCCCTTCTTCTCATTTCCCTTTCTTACTCTCTACTCTGGGGCCTACCTACCATGGATAGGAGAATAGAGAAGGAACAGAACAGAAGGGACAAAAGAGAGAAAAGGAGATTGGCCTGGAAGGTACCCACACCTTGATTCCTGTGACTTCTATATCTGGGACTTCAGGGTCAGGCCACCCACACCTACACACATCACAGATCCCAGGAGGCACTTGATCCAAGACAGGATCTGTGGGCCAGGAAAGTGTCTGTATCTTTGCCCTGGGCCCCACTCAGGGAAGGTAGTGAGGCAGAGAAGGTGAAAGGAGCAGAGAAGGAGCTATGATGTCCACCACCCCAGCTCTGGTGATAAGCACACCCTCTGTCTACCCTCACCACTTTGAAGCTTCTCTGAGCTGAGTCAAAACTGAGGATGCAGCCTGGTGGTGGCTATACACACCTTTTTTTTTTTTTTGTCATTTTGTTTTGTTTTTCGAGACAGGGTTTCTCTGTCTAACAGTCCTAGCTGTCCTGGAACTAGCTCTCTAAACCAGGCTGGCCTCAAACTCACAGAGATCCGCCTGCCTCTGTCTCCCAAGTGCTGGGATTTAAGGAGAGAGCCACAACCACCCAGCTGGCTGCACACACACAGGTGGATCTCTGTGAGTCAAGGCCTACAGCACGAGTTCCAGGACATTCAAGGCTACACAGAAAAACCCTGTCTTGAAAAAACAAAAATAAAAAACAAACAAAAAACTCTGAGGGAACAAGTGCTTCCCCAACCCCTCTAGTTGGTCAGGAGCCCAGAGTGACCACAAAGCCTCAAGAAGCCTTTGAAGTGCTAGAATGAGGCTGCAGGAAGAAGGTGGCATCCTACCCAGGCCCTGAGTCCACCCTCCCCAAGGCAAGTAACCTTGTCCACAGGCTTAGAGTCCAGCTAGGGAGCCACCCTCTGTGCCAGGTGTATCTGGGTATGAGGACCAGGGAAAAGAGGACTCCTGCTATCCCTGTCCTAATTCCATCCCCAATTTATTTTTCGAAGGTTCCTGTAGGAGCAACAGTGGGTCAAATAACTGGTCCCTCTCTCAACTGAAAATAGCAGACCTTGGACTTACGGAAACCCCCCAGAGTGGGAGGTAGGGAGGAAGAAGAGCAAAGGAAGGGAGGCTTCTCAGGAAATGACTGGGTGCCCTAAATGCCCTAGCAAAGACTCCTGGTCATTGGCTCTGCCCTTGGAAAGTCCCAGGCAGGGCCTGTGGACCTGGGTGGGAGTAGTGCCAGCAGGGCAGCAGGGGTCCCTTATGTAATAAGCATCAGATGCCAGGGTGGACTTCCTTTTCTGCCTAGCTGGGTTTCTACCATGGACACCATCAGGGCAAATGAAGTAGCTCTTATTTTGTGGCCATTCTTTGCTCTTGGTAGTAGTGATCTGGGTGCCTCATTCTCTGTCCTCTTCACTTCCACCTTCACCATCCTCAGAAAAGTTTATTCACCTGATATTTTAATTATTGAAATAGGTCTCATGTAGTTCAAGTTGACGCAGACTTGATATGTAGCCAAAGGTGACCTTGAACTACTAATCTTTCTTCCTCTACTTCCCCAATGAGGATTACAGGCATGGCCATTTTGCCTAGATACCAGCAAATATTTTCAAATAAAGGTCCAAGTGAGGGTTTAACAACAACAACAAAAAGACTACAGAGAACAGAAACTGAGACTGACTATAAGAATTAATCTTCAGATTAAACCTGGAGAGCCCCAAGCTGGGTTTTCTGTGCATGTGAGAACAAGGCCAGTGGGCTGTAGAGACCTGGGATGGAGGTAGGAAGATAAGTGAGACTTGCAGACTTGCAAAATCAAGGCACAGAGTTTGAAAGGAAGCCACCGCTGAAGATACCAAACTTTGTTGTATTTCACAAAGGCAATCGACCTTCCTTCTCTGTATGCACAGAGTGGTCTGATTTACCCAACCTCAGGTTCAAAACGTTTGGAAGAAGAATACATCCATAACTGAGCACATAATTTATTTATATTGTGTTATAAGTTATTTAAAGATTAAATTCTATGTTAGGGGATGTATCTCAGTGGTAGAGTATTTACCCACCTAGAAGGATACATTCAAGTTATAAGCAAAGCCTACATTTTATACAAGGAATCTGAGCATCTGATTTTAATGCCTATGGAATTCCTGGGCATTCCTTTTGGTGCTCTAGGAACAAGTGCACAGCTCTAGTGTGGAGAGCTTGTAGTTAACACTGACAGATGATCAAAAAGTCATGAAAAAAGTTTCAAGATGAGACAATCAAGAGACATGATTCTGGATTGGAGATGACCTTCAATGAGTAGAGTACTTTTCAAACATATACAAATCCTAAGGTTCAATACTTAGCACACATAGAACTGAGTAAGGTGTTGTATGCCTGTAGCCCTAGTACTTGGAAAGTAGAGACAGGAGGATACAAAAATTAAGGTCATCTTTAGAAGTTTGAGGCTACCTGATCTTTTTTTTTTTTTTTTTTTTTCTTGGTTTTTCGAGGCAGGGTTTCTCTGTGGAGTCCTGGCTGTTCTGGAACTCACTCTGCTGACCAAGGTAGCCTCAAACTCAGAGATCTGGCCTACTTCTATCTCCCAAGTGTTGGGATTAAAGACGTGCTACCACTGTCCAGCTGTTAAAAACAAACAAAAAATTTAGGACTGGAGACATAGCTCAGTGGTTAAGAGCACTGGCTACTTTTCTAGAGGACCCAGCATCAATTCCCATTACCCACAGGTCAGCTCACAACTAGGAACTCCAGTCCCAGTGGAATCCAATACCCTTTTCTGTCTTCCTTGGGCACAAAGTATGCATATGGTGAACAGGTAGATATACAAAGAGACAAAACACCCATACATGTAAAATAAAAATAATTCTAAAACTTATTTTTATTTTGTTTTTCAGTTTTGGGAAATGTCTTACTCTGTAGCTCTGGCTGTCCTGGAACTCACTATGTAGACCAGGCTGCCCTCAAACTCACAAAGATCCGACTTTTGCTCCTGCCTCCCAAGTACTGGGATTAAAGGTGTTTGCCACTATGCCTAGCTTAGAAAATGTTTTATAAAATTAAATATACAAAATCCTAAGTGTTTAGGAAAAGTGTCATGATCCATGGTTCCACAGGCTTCCTAGGTTGATGTGTCAGCATGAGCAGTGGCTTGAGTGTTGGCCCGAGTTCTCAGATGGATACTACAAGAAGACTAAAATTCAAATCCTCTGGTAATTCCAGGAAGCAACTCTTAATGATGGACCACAAAATTAAACTGGATGAGAAAGCAGCTAAAAAGTACAGAAGAGTAGCTGTAGAAAGCAGTTGTGTGATATAACAGTCTTGGGGGTCAACATGATAGACACAGAGGAAGGAGAAATGGTTGTTTCAGAGTGTATATATTTTGATGACATCAGGTTCTAAGGCAGTATTTCTCAACTGTTGCTGGAGTTTCTTCCAGTCCAGTCCCACTGCTGCTTTAGCCTCAAATAAACACACAGATGCTATATTAATTATAAAACTGTTGGCCAATGGCCAGGGCTTCTTATTGGCTAGCTCTGACTTAATTATTAACCCATAACTACTAATCTATATATTTCTACATGGCCTTATCTTACTAGAGAACGCCTGACACATCCTATCCTCCTGGTCTCTACATGGCGTCTCCTTGAGGTCTCTCTCCATATATCTTTCCCAGAATTCTCGTTTCCTAATTCCACCTATCTTCCTGCCTCTATTGGCCAAACAGTGTTTTACTCATCAACCAATAAGAGAAGCACATATAGAGAAGGACATCCCCCATCACTCAACTTCCCTAATTCTGTGACTCCTTAATACGGCTCTTCATGGTGTGATGACCCAAACCATAAAATTAGTTTCTTTTCTTTTTTTTCAGAATATAAAAATTTATTACTGTTCTTCCATTGTCAAAATTTAGGATCTTGATCTCTCCTTTTTGCCTTTGTACAGGGCCAAAAGGGACAAATTGGCTCCTTTAACAATCTTAAGGCAGACTCCAGGAATATCACCTACAGCATGACCTTTTCGACCAAACCCAGCAACCAGAACTTCATCGTTTTCCTCAATGAAGTTCAGGCAGCCATCACTGGGCATGAAAGCTGTGATTTTCTTGTCGTTCTTGATGAGCTGCACCCTGACACACTTCCAGAGAGCAGAATTTGGCTGTTTGGCTTCAACCCCTACTTTTTCCAGCACAATTCCTTTTGCATGAGAGGCACCTCAGAAAGGATTGGCCTTCAGGCTGTGCCCAAGTGGGCTTTCTTGTATTGTTTATCATGCCACTTCTGGTCCCGTCGGTGACTGCAGAGCTTCCTGGCAGTATGGAGACCATGACACTTGCCTATCTTGCTGGTGCCATGGGCCTGAGAGGATAAAATTATTTTCGTTGTTACTTCATAACTAATTTTGCTACTGTTGTGAATTATAATACCTATGTTTTCCAGCGGTCTTAGGCGAACATTGTTTTCATCTGCCCCATTCCTAACATCAGCATCACTTTTATTGCTTCCACCCCCTTGATAGGACCCAAATCCACCATTCATTCATTAGTTTATCCATTCAAGAATATTCTTTTGGTCAAGAGATGTGCTTTAGTTCAGTTCTCTGTTTCTATCAGTGAGTATGTTGGTTAGCTTTTTATGTCCACTTGACACAGCCAGTGTCATCTGGGAGAAGGGAACTATACTGAAAAAAATGCCTTCATCAGACTGGCCTATAGGGGAGTCTGTAGGGCACAAAGAGAGAGAGAGAGAGAGAGAGAGAGAGAGAGAGAGAGAGAGAGAGAGAGAGAGAGAGAGAGAGAGAGAGGAGTGCACAAGCCAGGAAGCAGTGTTCCTCCATGGCCTCTGCTTCAGTTCACTCCCTCCAGGTTCCTGCCTTGAGTTCTTATCCTGACTTCCCTTCATGATGGACTATAAACTATATGGTGAAATAAACTCTTTCCTCCCCAAGTTGATTTTGGTAAATCTTTTATCACAGAAACAGCCAGATTAAGACAATGAGAAACAGAAGTAAGATCTCCACCTCTAGAGGTCTACAACTGATAATGGGAAACCAAAATCAAATATATAAAAAGTTTAGAAAACACGATACAGAACATAGAACAACACCAGTCTTTTTTACTTTTGTTTTTGTTGTTTTGCAGAGCTGAGTATTGAGGCCAGAACTTAGAACATACTAGGCAAGCACTCTACCCCTGAGCAACATACCCAGCTTCTGTTCCAGAGTCTATCAAAAAGAAATTAAACATGTTTATACAGACTTGTCCTCAGATGTTCATAGCATGAATCATAATGTCTTGAAACTAGGAAAACCCAATTATCCATCTACTGGTGACCAATAAACAAGCTGGATGCTTCTATACAATGGGAAGAAAAGCATCTCAGAGATTTTATGCTAAGTGAAACAGCCATGTATAGAATACCACATATGGAGCCAAGGCTGGTGTCACAGGTCTGTAATTCCAACTCCTGAGGAGGCTAAGGCAAAAGGATTAAAGTTCAAGGTCTGCTTTGGCTACAGAGTGAATTCAAGGACAGTTTGGTCAACTAGGTGAAGCCCTCTCTCAAGGAAATAATAAGAGAGTTTAGGATGTATCTAAGTGGTAGAGCACTTACCTGGAGGGCATAGATCTTAGATTTAATCCCAAGTACTACTTGAAGCAACACACACACACACCACCACCACCACCACCACCACCACTACCATGACCACTCCCACATACATACCATTTGTTGTTCTTTAGTAAAAGTTTAAAAATATAAAAGAGAGGTGCAAGATGAGATGTGAGAATGAGAGCTACATTAACCATAGTTTATTCCAGGTGGGGGAGGGGGAGAGTGGGAGAGAGAGGAAGGCAAGAGAGAGAAGTGAGGAAGAGAAGAGAGAGAGGGCAAGAGAGCAAGAGAACGTAAGAGAAGAGGTCGTGAGAGTAGAAGAGAGCAAAGAGGGCATTAGAGTAGAGTAGGAGAAGAGAGAGAAGGGAGAAAGGAGAGAGCGTGTAAGTGGGTAGTGGTCTGTCTTTTAAAGGGGTCCTTTACACCTGTGTGCAGACTTAGTTCCCATGGAACACTGGGCTGACCAGGATTCTGCCTGAGTAGATTCTGCCAGGTAACGGGGCCAGGCCACCATAATGCCTGAACCTTTCACCACTACCATACAAAAGGCATGATTCTGTTTACATGAAATCTTAGAACCATGGCATTCATGACAAGAGGGCATAGTCATGAATTTGTTAAAATTCATTTGTGCTGTACTTAATATGGGTGACTATCATATGTACAAATTAGATTTTAATAGAGATTAATTTTTTGAAAAGATGTAAAAATTGGAGGTGGGTCTAGAGAAATGTCTCAGAGGACCTGGGTTCAGTTCCAAGCACCTAGTGATGGTTCAAAACTGTTCAGAGGATCCAATGCCTTTCTCTGTTTCTGTCTTTGTCTCTGTCTCTGTCTCTCTCCCTCTCTTTGTTTTTTTGAGACAGGGTTTCTCTGTGTAGCTTTGGAGCCTATCCTGGCACTTGCTCTGTAGACCAGGCTGACCTGGAACTCACAGACATCTGCCTGCCTCTGCCTCCCATGTGCTGGGATTAAAGGCTTGTGCCACCAATGCTCGGCTCCAATGCCTTTTTCTGGCTGCCATGGACTCTTGTACACATGTAGAGTATGTATAAATATACTCAGGCACATGCACATAAAATAAGTAAAAAAAAATATATGTACATACACATACACACACACACACACACACACACACACACACTTATATATTTGAGACATGGTTTCTCTGTGCAGCCCTAGCTGTCCTGAAACTCACTCTGGGAGGCTGGAGAGATGACTCAGTGGTTAAGGGTACTGGCTGCTCTTCCAAAGGACCCAGTTCAATATCCAGCACCCACATGGCAGCTCATAATTATCTGTAACTCCAGCTTCAGGAGATCTGACGCCCTCATACAAACATACATGCAGGCAAAAGTCCCAGTGTACACTAAATAAACAAATAAATCTTTTTTTGTTCTGTTTTTTTGAGACAGGGTTTCTCTGTGGCTTTGGAGGCTGTCCTGGAACTAGCTCTTATAGACCAGGCTGGTCTCGAACTCACAGAGATCGGCCTGCCTCTGCCTCCCGAGTGCTGGGACTAAAGGCATGCACCACCAACGCCCGGCAAATAAATAAATCTTAAAAAAAAAAAAAAACCTCACTCTGTAGACCAGGCTGGCCTTGAATTCAGGGATCAATCTCCCTCTGCCTCCCCAGGGCTGGGATTAAAGGCGTACACCACTACCACCTGGCTTTTTTGTTGTTGTTAAAATATTTTAAAAATTATTTTATGTATCTGAGTATTTTGTCAGTATGCATCTCCAGGTATCATCTTCATGCAGTGCTCTCAGAGGCCAGAATAGGGCTTTGAATCCTTTGGGACTGGAGTTACAGACAGTTTTGAGTCACGTGTAGGTGCTGAGAATTGAACCCTGGTCCTCTGGAAGAGCAAACCAAGTCAGGATTTCACTGTGTATTCTTGGCTGTCCTGGAACTCACTCTGTAGACCTCCTGAGTGCTGGGATTAAAGGTGTGCACCACTACTGACCAGCTCACAACCAATACTCTTAAAAATGGAGCCATCTCCCCAGTCTCTTTTTTTTTTTTTTTTTTTTTTTTTTTTTTTTTTTTTTTTGAGGCAGGGTTTCTCTGTAACTTTGAAGGCTGTCCTGGAACTAGCTCTTGTAGACCAGACTGGTCTCGAACTCACAGAGATCCGCCTGCCTCTACCTCTGGAGTGCTGGGATTAAAGGCATGCACCACCACTGCCTGGCCAGTCTCAATATTTTTAAGAGATTTAAAAAAATTTGAAGTGGAACCATGAGAAAGGGAAGAAAGACATAAAGGTAAGAAGTGGAGACAAAGTTTGACAAAGTTTTGGAGCAGTCCTACCAGATCCCCAACAAAGGGTTTCTTTTCCTTGCTGTTTTCCTTCTCACTTGTAGAGCATGTCTTGTGCATGGATCCCTGGGGCAGAGACCCTAGGTCACATGGTGACCCTCTTAGTAAGGGGAACAGGCAAATCCAGACTTGAGCTCTATGCCAACGTGCTCACAGGTGCCATTTCCCACTTAGAGTTAAGTCAGACATGCAGCGGTGCCCATAGATAGCAAGTGGGTGCTATGCCAAGTGTGAAGCACAGCTAGGAGGCTAAGAGGGTAGAGTAGCTTCCGTGGACTCTGATATGGGATGGAAACTCTCACAGATTCTGTGAGTCCTGGTAGCGAAGTTGGTTCTCTCAGGTCCTAGGAGGAAAACAGGGGCTCTCACAAGTCCTAGTAGGCCAGGTGTAGTGAGCAACAGCCTGGCTGTTGAGGCACTCCTGGTGAGTCCTAGGACCTAGTGACCTTTCCCCCTATGGCCCTGACAGGGTCTGGGAACCTCCGGCCTGTTGTCCTATGTCCTGCCAAGAGGATGTCCTGTCCTCCCCCATTTCCCCACCCTTATTCCTCCCAGGAGCCGCCCAAGAGTGGAGAGGGGCCGAGAGGGTGGAGGGCAATTTCTCCTGCTGCCTCTTCCCTCTAGACCTGATGAAGTGAATGAGGCCTCCATTACAGCCCCTAGGATCACAACAGAACTGCAGATCAGACTCCAGTTCTCTTCTGGGTCAGGGACAGCTGCTATGAAGCAAAGGCTGGGAGGGAAGGATGGGAACAGGGAAAAGGGAGGGGACAAGGAGAATACTACTCTTGCCCTTCTAGTCCATCCTGAGTTTCCTGTCCTTTCTGTGGGGACTGAGAATGAGGGTTTTGGAAGATGCCTTTGAGCTCAGCTCAGCTCAGATTCCTGGGAAGCCTGTTTCTTGTGGAATTGTGAATCAGAAGGTGTTTCCAGGGTGAGGAGAGTGTTGTGAACCTGGAGTATCCTTTTTGGGCTGGTAATTGTGAAGAAGGACAAATTGGGCCAAGCAGTTCTCTCCTTTACTTCAGCATCTAGTCCTTACATTCCACAACAGCACACACACACACACACACACACACACACACACACACACACACACACGCACGCACGCACGCACGCACGCACGCACGCACGCACGCACATACACACTGAGGAGAGAGGAGAGAGAATAAGTATGAATTTTGGTACAGTAGATGTGTGCATTTGATGTGTGTCTCAAGTGTATCTCTGAACCTCAGTTTCTGTGTGGCCTTCCTTTGTAACTCTGGTAGTGAATGGAATACTATTTCTCCTGTAAGGTTAAGAATGACCAGTGCCCCTAGGATGCCTGGACCTCTAGAGGGTGGGGGCTGGACAGCAACTGCTAGGCCCTTTCTCCTGGGCCCTCCCCCTAGGGCTTGGTCCACCTTCTACTCTGGCAGCTCAGCCAAGTTAAAAATAGCCCCTGGGCCTCTGGAAGCGGAAGGGGTAGAGGCTGCTGAGATCAGACCCTGAGGGAGGAGGGAGGGGCAACCTCTAGTGGGTGAGGCAGGCAGTTCCCTTGTCTCACGCCAACGCTCCCTGGCCAGTTGCCCACATTAGTGAGGTGGGCTCAACATCTGCTGGTCCTATCCATACAGTTTAATCCTTCTACCCTAAAGTAGCGGAAGGAGGGGGCTGCTCATGAGCCTCGCCTAGCAAGGCAGAGGCATCATTGGTGGTCAGCCTGGCCAGCCAGGCTCTGCTCCAAACCATGATTTCTCCTAGGGCACCCTTTCCCTCCCTGGATTTATTCCCTCTAAGAGGGTCCTGTGAGTTCCCTGAAGAGAGAAAGGTAGCCTCAGGGGCTGGCCCAGTCAGGACACAAGACAAGCAGTCCTCAGGGAACATTCTTCCCCCTGGAAGGATCTATGGAGGGCTTCTTAGATACAACCCCCACCCCGTGTGTAGCTTATATATCATATGCCTATAGGAAGGTATGCATATTCTAAGGATATAGCTTGATAAATGCCCAAAAGCTGAAGGCATCTTGTTCAGCACCCATAAGAGGATGGTGCTATTCTTCTGTGGTTTTGTTCATGTCATGGATGTGGTTTGGTGAACCCAACCATGCATATCTCTTCAGCTGAACAGGTTACAAGACCCTCTGAGCATCTGGTGGGGCTGCTGTAGGCTCTTCTCTGATGGTGCTGACATTGTCAGAGATTTCAGGGAATGTGTGCCTCTGCTCCCAGGCTTCTGATCTCCAGAATGTGGACTGCTTTGTCTTTGTGGTCCTGAGTTTCCCAAGGAGAAGCTATCTTCACTCCAGGAGGAATGGCAGAGCATATGTCCCTCTTTGCTGGCCTAGGCACACCCAGAGAGGCGCCTGTCCTGGAATACACACCCAGCCTTCCTTCCTCAGGAAAACCTGTGGTCTGATAAGGACTCCAGCCTCCACCCCGGCACCAGGATCCCCAGGGAGGAGGAAATGGAGCCTGCCACCTGGGGCTGAGGTCAGGGAGCCTGGCTTTTGATATTCCATCCCAGTAGAAGGGCAGTACTCCATAAGGCTCCAGGAAAGGGGAACTCTGACCACCTAGGCCAACTGGATTTGGGACAGTGAAGCAGAGGGAGACCAAACAAGGTGGGGAGGCTGCTTGCATGTGCTGCTTAACCAAGGGCAGGACCTCTGCTCTCCCATAAGGCTTTGGCCAAGGCTCCAGCCCCTTCTAGCCCCCAGTTTTGGGTTCCCCAGGATATGAGCTCATCCTGGGTTGGACCTGATGATGGCAAAGGCCCACAGAGGAAACCCTCAGATATTGCTCTCTGCCATATAGCATGCAGGTCTCAGGAACAGCAAAGTCTGGGTCTGCAATATAGCCTCCTCCAAAGGTCCCACAGCCTTTGGGCCTCTCAAAGCAACCAGGACAATTTTGAGCCCAAATCTTTTTTTTTTTTTTAAAGATTTTATTTATTATGTATACAACATTCTGCTTCATGTATATATGCACACCAGAAGAGGGCACCAGATCTAATAACGGATGGTTGTGAGCCACCATGTGGTTGCTGGGAATTGAACTCAGGACCTCTGGAAGAGCAGTCAGTCAGTGCTCTTAACCTCTGAGCCATCTCTCCAGCCCGAGCCCAAATCTTAACAGGAAGGAAATGTCTATCAGCTATCTAAGACTGAAAACATCCTCCCAAATCTCAGCCCATTCTCAGTATCTCCTCCCTAGTTCTCCTACCCCTCAGACACCTGAGGTGTATGGTTTGTCAACTCTCCTATGACAATGATGCTAATAAGATGATAAAGATTTGCAGGTACAGACTGTGACCATCTAACACCATGTGGAGTGACTCTAACTTTGGCTAGGATGGCTGTGGAGTATCAGGTCGTAGGGACCAAGGGAAACAGGAAGGGGAATGAACAAAATATCAAGGGAAGCCGGGCAGGACTTTATCTTGGTGGCTAGCAACCAAGTTTGGGGTATTTTCTGGAACAGCTGAGAGTCACCAAGGGGCAGGAGCAAGAAAGGCCTTTGGGGTTGAGGGGATAGCAAAGATATCCCAAATAGTGTAGGGGTTGGGAGTGGCAGGTGGGGCAATTGGTAAAGGGTACAACTGGTCTGGTAAACAGAGAATGACCTGGCACCCTCTTAAATTCAAAGTCAGGTGCCCAGCTAGGATTCATGTATCTAGAAGACTGGTTGTGAGGAAGATGGAAGGAGCTGATTTGAGCCAGCCTGGGGAGGTGGTGTTCTACTCGAGAACACGGAAGGAAGGAAGGGTCTTTCACTTTTATCTCAGATGTTTTCTGCTTCCTTCAGATTGTGCTGACCAGGAACAGATTCTAGGTTCTGAGCTTTGGGACCTCCTGAAATATGTTGACACTGCAGGGACAATGAAGCTTCAGCCTAAAACTATGCAGCAGAGAAATGAGACAAGAGTGATTTGTTCCCACATGGCCACAACTGGAGGTCATCTGGCTAGGGTTTTTACTGTTAATTTATTTTTATTTATGTGTATATGTGTCTGCAACCACATGTGTTCAGATATCCAAGGAGGCCAGAATAAAGCAAGGGATCTCTGGAGCTGGAGTTACAGGCAGTTGTGAGCCACCTGAAATGGGTGCTGGGAATTGAACTGTGGTCCTCTGGAAAAGCAGGAAGTATTCTTAACTACTAGGCTATCTGTCGAGCTACAGATGAAAAATAATTTTTTTGGGGGGGGGGTTCAAGACAGGGCTTCTCTGTATTGCTTTGGAGACTGTCTTGTAACTCACGCTGTAAATCAGGCTGGCTTTGAACTCACAGAGATCCACCTGCTTCTGCCTCCTGAGTTGTGGGATTAAAGGCGTGTGCCACCAATGCCTGGTAAAAAATAATTTTTTTTTTAAACCAGGTACTCTGTAGCTCTGTTTCAGCTGGAACTTGCTATGTAAACCAGGCTGATTTGGCTGAACTCACACAGATCCTCCTGCTTCTGCCTCTGCTTCCTGAATGCTCAGATTAAAGATTCAGAGACAGATATTGGGGTTCAAGCTTCAAGCTGAAGATCAGAGAAGCAAAGCAGACAAGCCAGTAGATCTTATCTCTATCTAGCTGAATGGCAATCCTGTCTCCATGAATCCTCAGAGGCAAAAAGCTCTCAGATCCTGTCTCCTCCTCCTCATATTCCTTTCTCCACCCAGCCATATCATTCCTGTCTCTACCTCCCCAGTGCTGGAATTGAAGGCGTGTGATCCTAGGTGCTGAAATCACCTTTGTACGAGCTGTTTAAGACTGGATCAGGGTCAGGAGGTGGTAGTGCACTCCTTTAATCCCATCACTTGGGAGGCAGAGGCAGGCGGATCTCTTGAATTCGAGGCCAGCCTGGTTTACAGAGTGAATTCTAAGACAGACAGCCAAGGCTACAAAAAGAAACCCTGCCTCAGAAAAAAAAAATGTGTACCACTATGCCCAGGTAGTATTTTGCTGTATCTTGATAGGGATCCTAAAGATCATTATCTGCTGTGGGTCAATGTCTTGATCATGCTGCAGTCTAGACCAGGGCCCTACAATTCCATTCTGTGGGGGCAGAATGTGGAAACTCAATGAGGGCCAAAGTCATCCAAAGACAATGTTCTGCTCTGAAAATATAGGTTGGAAAGAGGGAGAAGGACCATAGGTTACCTAACTGCTGTATGGCTTCTTTTGACCTCAATTCTCTGCATCCCTGGGAGTTAAGTGATTAATGTCAGTGCCACTCCTGTTGTTTCCTCCTAAACTTGTTCCTGCAGACCTTGCAGTCCTGGTTTCTCTCCTTTAAGCCTGGCCTGCTGTGGGTCCTACATCTGCACCTTCTTGGCTTCCAGTTCAAAGAACAGTCATCTGTCACCCACTGCCATGTGGAAAGGCAAGCACATCCTCTGGCTTTCCCTTTGTCCCTTACTTCTTCTAATTCAAGGCTACATCAGTCCTATTCCCTTAAGTTCCTCTGATGAGTTATAATTAGATTGTATCTCTTGTTCAAAAGTCTTACTGGTATTCTACAGAAACCTCATCTTGGCTATAGTCAGAACCTGGCTCACCCTACATGATCCTAGTGGGCCTCATCACCAGCCATCCAGTACTCACGTGTGGCTCAGTCCACTGAAGAAATTCCCTGCTTGGCTTGAGGTGAGTGCTTCCAATCCCCGTTCATCTACAGAACCAGGCCTAATAGAAAGTAGCTCACAGTCCTCCAATCCCTGCAGAGATGCATGCTATGCTGTTCTGAGATTCAGCTCAAAGGTTTGTCTGCCTCTTAACATGGAGCCCCTCAAGGAAAGACCTTTTGAAGGGCCAAGGTCCAGATTGGACTTGGCATTGGGTTCATTGAGACAGGTAAGTGCACCTATGTGTATACAGCCAACAGGGATGACCATCTGTGAACAATCACTCAGGAGGCTGGAAGTCGGAGAACAGCTTGGGCTATGCAGTGAGTTCTAAGCCAGCCTGGGTTACAAGTGAGACCCTGTCTCAAAAAACAAACCAGAGGCCTATACAGTAAGATGCTATCCCAGAAGAATAGGAGGAGGAGACGGGGGAGAAGCCAAAAAACCAAAACCAAACAAACAAAAAACCCAAAAAGGTGTAGGTAAAGGCCCATAAAACTTGATGAAGATGGCAGGACAGATTGATGTTGACCCAGACCACTGCCCTGGAAAAAAGAGACATTGTACATGTCAATGCCAGTATACATAAAATAGCTGAGGTGTTACCTTGTGTTTTATTTCTTTTACTTTTTTTTTTTTGGTTTTTTGAGACAGGGTTTCTCTGTGTAGCTTTGGAGCCTATCCTGGCACTTGCTTTGGACACCAGGCTGGCCTTGAACTCACAGAGATCCACCTGCCTCTGCCTCCCGAGTGCTGGGATTAAAGGCGTGTGCCACCAATGCCTGGCTTTTTTTTTTTTTTTAAGATTTATATCTTATGTGCATTGGTGTTTTTCCTGTATGTATAACTGTTTGAAGGTGCCAGATCCCCTGAAACTGGAGCTACAGACAGCTGTGATCCACCATGTGGGTTCTGGGAATAGAACCCCAGTTCTCTGGGAGAGCTCCCAGGGCTCTCAACATCCCAGCCATCTCCCCAGCCCAAGATTATTATTTCTTGGGGGTTTTTCTTTTTTAATAATTTATTTATTTTTATTTTATGTGCATTGATGATTTTCCTGCATATATGTTTATGTGAGGATGCCAGATCTGCTGGAAATGGAGTTATAGACAGCTGTGAGCTGCCGTGGTTGCTGGGACTTGAACTCAGGTCTTTTGGAAGAGCAGCCAGTGCTTTTAAACACTGAGCCATCTCTCCAGCTCCTTTTCTTTTCTTTTTCTTTTTTTTTTTTTTTTTGAGACAGCATTTCTCTCGGTAGCTTTGGAGCCTGTCCTGGCACCCACGCTGTAGACCAGGCTGGTCTCGAACTCACCTGTCTCTGCTGGATTAAAGGCATGCACCACCACCGATGGGCTGAGATTTTTTTTAAAACAAAAACAATCTCACAGCATTTATTGTCACCCAATAATATACAATATAAATACAATAATATACAATATAAATGTTTCAGTCTGCTCCCAGCATAAGACACCTTTATTATTATTTGTTTTTGTTTTGTTTTTTAAGACAGGGTTTCTCTGTATAGCTCTGGCTGTCCTGGAAATCACTCTGTAGACTAGGTTGGCCTCAAAGATTTGCCTACCTCTGTCTGTCAAATGCTGGGATTAATGTGTCTGGGTGAGTGTCTAAAAGAGTGTGTGTGTTTTTGGGTTTGTGTCCTTGCTATGTTGCCCAGTCTGGAGTACAGTGGCCATTCACAGGCACAATCCCACTACCGATCAGCATGAGAGTTTTGACATGCTCCGTTTGCTCTTCCTTAGACAACCTGGTGGTCCTGGCTTCTGGGAGGTCATCATATTGATGCTGAACTTAATGCAAACACCTGATCTGCACAGCACACTACAGCCTAGAACTCCAGGACTCAAGAGATCCTCCTGTCTCAGACTTCCCAGTAGCTGTGATGACAGGTGTGCGCCACCTCATCTGGCAGAAGATACCTTCAAAAATACTTTACTGCCTTCTCAATGTCTCCTGTCCTTGACCACTTCTAGTTGGAAACCTTTGATGCAGAGTAATATTATTTCCTTTTAGCATGATCTGGCCCAGTTGTTTTCTTGACTTTGTTTTAGAATGAATCTCTTACATCATCTAATATGAGATCCATGTACTCATCAGAGCCAATAATGCAACCCTCACACAACCACATCTGGATTTGAGATCTATTTTACAAGTATTCCAAAGCCCAGAGTTCATATGCTGCTGTGTAGGGTACAGTGGGCTGCACCATCACCATCTGTTACCTTCTGGCTCTGGTCATGGTATGCCATGGTGAAAGTCACAAAACATAACTGAGATCTTTTAACTTTTAAAATTTATTATTAATTTTTAAATGTAAGTGCACTACATGCATACAGTGACAAAGAGGCCAGAAGAGGATGTCTGATACTCTGGAACTGCAGCTCAGTGTGCTTATTTAAAACAATCTCACAGCATTTGTGGTCACCTGGTAACATGAAGGCAGTTGTGAACCACTAGGAGGCAAGAGCTCTTTAGGAGCTGTCCATCCTTTTATTTTATTTTCAAGATAAGGTCTCTTATTGGAATCTGGGCTTCTGAATAGGCCAACATAGGCTAGATATGCTAGCTATCCAACTAGCGCCAGCATCTATCTGTCTTTACCTTTCCAGCCCTGGGATTACAGACACACAGGTGTCACTGCACTTCAGCTCGTTGTGTGAGTGCTGAAGATTGAACTCAGGTCCTCCTGCTAGCATATCAAGCACTTTACCAACTGAACTATCTCTGCAGCCCCAAATGGGAACACCATATGGAGAGATGCTGGGCACATAGTAAGTACTCATAGAATATGCAGCCTTTTCCTTCCTTCTAGTACTAGTCTGACACAACAGTTTTTCTTACCCTAGCTTGTCTCAGGCTGGTAGACCTGGGAACTCCCAAATGGGATACCAAGTTAGAGCCAGGTGTTGTAAGGATTCAGGCATTATGCTGGCCTGCCCCTGTCACTTGGCAGAATGCACTCAGGCAGTACCCTGGTCAGCCCAGGGTTCCATGACTACTAGTCTGCATGAAGACAGACACCCCCCATGCCCACTTATGATCTCTTTCCATTCTCTCTTTCCTGATGCTCCCCTGAGGCAGACAGGACTTTTCCTGTCTCCCTCTTCTCTTCTGTCCCCTCTCTGTCTCTGTCTCTTTACCTCTTTTCTCTTTCCTTTCCCCTTCCCTCCCCTTTCTAATAAAACTTCTCACTTAACCTCTGTCTGCCTGGCGTGTTTGTCGTCCCTGTCCCGTCCCCTCCCACCCCACCCCCCACCCCTCCACCCCACCCCCCCACCCCCGCCTTGGTCAACCTCATCTGCCATGGAATTTGCCAACGTCCCCCATGCAAGGTTCCCCTCAAGCCTTATCATAACAGGTGTCCCTTTTCACTTGTGGTGCTATCTGTAGAGCTATCACCAGCCTGTGCAATGTGAACCTTGAAGGCTGTAGCCTCTGGGGAACCATGGCTTTAAAGCTGGGACTAAGGCCCAGTCCTCATTGTCTGTTCTGAGTTACTAAGGTGGAATTACAGCCCCAGACTTGTACCAGTGAGGGCAACAACAGTTTCTCCCCCAAGGCCTGGTGTCCTGGCATAGCCAGGACTGCAACCTGTCAAGTAGGTTCAGGGAAAGACTGAGTACCCAGTACACCTATTCTGAGGGCTTGTATATGTGCTTAGGGACTGGTGAGAGGCTGGCGAGGATATGCAGTTTTACAGGTGCCTCTAGGATTAAAGGAAATATTTGGTATCAGCTTTATATATGATAATAGATGTCTTCTGATATCACCCCCATGATTGGAAAGCTATTTAAGAGGGTGCCTGAATAAACCGTGGACTCCAGCATGGGCTGAGAGCCCTCCTGAAATGACAAGATATCTGTGTCTCGTCCTTAATGCCACTGGGTAATTAGCTTCCCCAGGTCCACACTCTCCCACTCAGGGTTGGACCCGGGGCTGGTTTCGATTACAGCCCCAAAGACATCAGCCTGGAATAGATGGCCTTTGTAGAGTGTGACTTATACAGGCCGGACCCCGGAAAGTACCAAGGCTTCTAAATGTGGTTGGATGAGGCAAGTATTCCTTTATACAAGTGACATGTCACGGAGACTATTGGATAAAAGTGGAGAAGGGGCTTTGGGGATGCAGAAGGGGAAAGAAGACCATAGCTGGGAGCTGGAGAAATATCTAGAACTAGTCTGGGAAAATCTACTCTTAAGAGACAGTCTAGGGTGGGCCCAGGACATCAGCTGAGACCTGGGAACAGGGTACACCTTTAGTGTGGAAGGCTGGTGGGCACCTGAGGGTATGGTGGGAGCAGATCTGTTCCTGACCTATGCCAGGACCTTCTCAGGGATAAGCTGCTTAGAAACTCTCAGAGGAAAACACTGTGTCAGGGTCCAGCTCTACCCCACAGCCTGGTAAGGTCTGCCTCTACCCAAAGTATATACTTGGTTCTGACTGGGCACTGTGGCTGCTTCTTGCCTCTGTGCTAAGTCTAGCAAAGGGTGCTGGCTGACATATCCTCTGCTTCTGCTCTGTTCTTTCACTGTCTCTTCTCCTTGGTTTGTTGAGGCCTGGCCCCTGGGCAGCCCTTCATCTTGAGGCTCAGTACCTCTCCTTCTCACAGCCCACCATGAGCCAGGAACACAGCAGGTATGGCTTTGCTCCTTCCAGTATGGTTGGAAATGCAGGGAACTCTGGAATGCTAAGCCCTGGGCCCATAGCTGGTAGGTGGGAGGCAAGGCTTAGACAGCAAGGAGCTGCCAGTTGGCTATGGTACTTTGGAAGGACAGTTGGGGGTGAGGGAGCACTTGGAATGGAGATGGGGCGACAGTTGGCAATAGCAGCTGGAGTGGCAGTTGGGGCTTGGCAGGGGCACAAGCCTGGAGGACAGTTGGGGTGGGGCAGCCATGGGATTGGCAGGTAGCCTCTGGCCTGGAGCAGTTCTGGAGGACAGTCTTTCAGAGGCCTGGACAGGAGGGCAGGTCCAGATGGCTCTAGACCTGGCCAAGCTATGCCCAGGAAGCCCACATTACAAAAGCCTGGGTGAGGAGCCCCTCCCATGGCCATGGATTGATCTTTGCTGCAGATTAAGACAGGCTTCAGTTACACTATGGGACCAGGATGATGTGTGTTGGGCGGTTCCCTGGGCAGCCCAGTATCCCCAAACCACAGGAGTAGCCTTTCTTTCCTCCCTGCTCTTGGCCTCTCTAGATAGGGACTTCCAGCAGAGTCCTGGAGAGGGCAGGGACAGGTTCTGGAAGGGGGCAGGACTCCCAGGGCTGTTGCCATGGGGACGACTGAGCAACACCAGTGGCTGGAGGATAAACAGGCAGTCTCTCTGACCAGTGACTGAGACAAAGACAGCTACAGAAAACCTAGCTGGGGGTAGATGAGGAAACGGTGCCTTGGGGGAGGATGTCTAGCAATGACAGGGTAGGTGGGGTGACACCTCTACTAGGGATATTTGCTGTTCTGGAATTTTCGGTTCCAAAGCTCCTCCCAGGCTATTACTTACAAAGCAAACCCTGAGGCTAAATGCAAGTAAGTCCCTGATTTCTCTATTGTTTCACAGTACTTGCCTGAGGTTGGACCCCTTCTTGTTTGAGAGCCCTTTGAGAGCCACATGGTATGTTGGTGGAGGGCAGGGTACCAGCAAAGCAAGTGGCACATGGGGTTCTCGAAGGTTTACAGAAGATGTTGGGTTTGGTCAGCCACATGGCCCCCACCCCCACCCCCACCCCAGGTTTCTCTGTAGCTTTAGAGCCTGTCCTGGAACTTGCTCTGTAGACCAGGCTGGCCTCAAACTCACAGAGATCCACATGTTTTTGCCTCCAGAGTGCTGGGACTAAAGGTGTGCACCGCCTCCACCTGGTCCTCATGGCACTCTTAATGGCTATTGTGGTGTTCCAGGTACCTGGGGTAGAAGAAGCACCTTCATGGCTTGATCAGCTTCTGTGCCCTTTGTCTGGCACCCAGAATGTGTGGTCTGTTGCTGCTAATTCCCTTCAGGGGTTTGGTATGTTCCTTGATGATCTCCTGACATGCTCATACAGATAACTGGGGGTGAGGTTTTGATTGCTGTTATTGTTTATTTGTTTATTTTTCCAGACAGGGTTTCTCTGTATAGCTTTGGAGGCTGTCCTGGCACTCGCTCTGGAGACCAGGCTGGCCTCGAACTCACAGAGATCTGCCTGCCTCTGCCTCCCGAGTGCTGGGATTAAGGGCGTGTGCCACCAACACCCGACTGCTGTTTTTGTTTTTTAAGATAGGATTTTATTGAATGGACTGGATCTCATTTTGTAGACCAGGTTGCTCTTAAACGTGGAGATATTAATCTGCTTCTGCCTCCCAAGTACTGGGATTAAAGGTGTATGCCACTACACCTGACTCCACTTTTCTTTTTAATGTGTGTGTTGTGTGTGTGTGCGCACTCGTGCAGCTGGCTGTCTATCAAGGCCAGAAGAGGGTGTTAGATCTCCTGGAACTGGGATTGTAGGCAGTTGTGAGCCACCCAACATGGATGCTGAATGAGAACCAAATGAGTCCTATGGAAGAGCATTAAGCAAATGCTGTTATTAAACACTGAGCCATCTCTCCAGCTCCTGGGGGTACTATGCAATGACCTCAACAGAAACATGGACCCATGTGGCTGCAGAATTCTGAACATTTGTCTGTTCACATGATTTTCTATTCACTGTTGACAGTAAGGATCATGCCTATCTTCATGGAATCTTGACTGACCCTTGCTATGGATGCTGAATGCCATGGTCAGAGTGCAACTGAGGCCAACATATCTGTTCATCCTCGAGAGCCATCTCTAAGGCCGGCCACCTGGTGTGAGTTCCTGAGCCATGCTGGTAACAGTAACACATCAAAGCAGACACATCAAGATGCCTGGGCCAGCTCAGCTATGACTTCCTTTACCCTCATATCTGCCAAGAAGTTGCAGTTGCTGCTGTTTGAGTTTTAAAACAATTATGGGGCTTATTAGCTTGCAGAACAGTGATAGTGTAGAGACAGGGTGGGCCTGTCTCATCTCAGGGGGATTGTTTTTCAAATCTGTCTACAAGCTGTATTGTCTTTATGTTTAGGCTCAGTGTCCTGCTGTTGGCTTTTGGTGCAGAAAAGACAGGGTTCTTGGTTCAGTCACTGGTAGAGCTGCTGGGGTGGAGGTGCAAGAGTGTGTATGAGTATTAGAGAACGCGGTATCTATTTTGCCCTGGCTCGTTTCAGAATTCAAGAAGACTTCTTAGGAAGATGAGTAACCTTTTTGGCATATGGAGTGGGCCTGTTAGTGTTAGACACAGGCTTGGTTCTTTATGGGTTTCTTGATCCATGACGGAGCCCCATTGTGTTCATGGACAAGGCTCTTCTATTGCTCTGCATGGAAAACAGACATTGTAACATCAAACACGGTCCTCCTTGAATGATGGCTTGGGTGCCTAGCTACCTTGGGAGAAACTGGAGCTCTCTCTGAGGGAGAGTGACTGTAGAGGTCTCCTCATGCTTTACTTCCTTCATGGGCTGCAACAGAGACCAAATCGAGAAGGGGATGGTCTAAAGGACTATCTACAGCTAGTTCTCTTTGTCCCCTCAGAGGGAGGTGTACATAGTTGGACCCTCCTGGAGGTCAGGAGCACTATGCCAGAACTGTGCCAGCCCTATTTCTCCAAGGATAGGCACATGGAGGTTGGCAGGAGTGTGTGGGAGGTGTGTGCGGAGGAGGGGAGGATTGCTTCAGACCAGTTGTGCCAAGAGGGTCCCCCAACAGAAAGAACGAGGCTAGGGACACCTGGGCCATGAGTGCCAGCCTAGATGCCTGGTGAGGGGTGGGCAAGGCATGTGCACAGCCATCTCTTGGAGCCAACAAAGTGTGAGGGAGTATCCCAGGCTTTCATCTCTGACTGCTCGCCGTTGCTCACTCAAGGAGAATCCCCTCCAGTCAGCCCTCCCACTGCCTCCGGTGAATGCCTCCTCACACAACATGAGAAATCCTCCATCAAGGCGGGCACCTCCCACTTCCAGAGGAATTCCGCGGGCGCTGGCCCCTTGAGGAGGCAGGGCGCGGACAGGCCAAAGCGAATCGCGATTGGTTGGCCCAGCAGGGCTCAACTCCCCTACGCCCCTGGCCAGCTACAGGCTCACCTCCCTTCCTCCGCTGTGCCCAGGAGGGAGTGTGGTGGCCTTTAACCCCCCGCGCATGCCAGTGAGGAATGTACGCTGCCGGCTCCAGCTCCCCAGCGACTCGAGGACGCAGGAGGCAAGAAGGGACGCGAGGCACCGCACCACTGGGGGCGGGGTGAGGAGACCCATCCCTAGCTCTACCGGAATCCAGATGCGATCACTGGCTGGCTGGGAGCTGCGGGCCAAGACAGGGTTCTCGCCCCTTGTCTGAGCCCCACGCCCTCACCGGCAGTTGGATGACAAGACCGACGTGCGGCAGCCAATGCTCCTAGTTGGCCAAATATGAGTATCGCTTGCAGGCACCGCCACGTGGCCCCCTTTTCAACGCGCGCTTCTCTGCGAGAGCGCCCAGGTCCCCGGATGGCGGGGGTGCACACAGTGACCAGCTCCTCCTGGGCACCGCGCCCCTAGAGCGCGTTTTCTCCGCTCAGCATGAGGCCCGCCGAACCGCCATGGCGCGCCTGGAAGTCGCTAAGTTTGGGAGACGCGCGTACGGCGACGGCTCCTCGGGGTTCGGAGACAGCCATGACCCTGGGTCTCGTGCGTCCCCAGACAACGCGGGGTGCGCCAACCCGACCCTGCTGCGGTGCCCTTGTCCAGCCCACCTCTCCCATCAGGTGGTCTCCGGCTGCGCGATCCCGCAGGGCGGGAGCGTCGGACCCACGGACCCCATTCCTTGCCACTCGCAAGCCCATGGGAGGGGGCTTCCCACAATGCCCAGCGAGCTCCAGCCCGCACTTCCGCTGTCCGGCCCCGCGGGGGTGGGGGCGGTGGGCTGCCGGAGCACCGGCGGCTACTCGGCCCCGGCCAGTCCGCTGCGCCCTGCCGCCGGAGCGGGGGGCGGGGCCGGCAGCGCGGGGCGGGGGCGGGACTGGGGCGGTGGCCGAGGCCAGGGCGCAGCGCGGGCCAATCAGCGGCGGCCGGGCGCGCGCCGGGGGCGGGGTCAGGGTCCGCGGGCGGGGCGCGCGGGGCCGCGGAGCTGAAGCAGCGCGGGGCGCGCGCCGGCCTGACGGACGGACGAACGGACGGGCGGGCGGACCGAGCCACCAGGGCGAGCGCGCAGCTCGGACCCTCCCGGACGTAGCGCTCACCGGTGGCCGCGCGAACACCGGTCCGCGGCCACGGCGCCCGCCCGCGCCGGCGCCCCATGGGGTCACAGGTAAGCTGCGCCAGCTTCATTGTCCGCGCGGCCGGGCTGGCGCACCACGCCGGGGCCGGGGCCGAAGCCCTGGCCGGAGCCGGAGCCCCGGCCGGGTGGGGGCCGGACAGCTGCAGCCCTGGCTGCTGTGAGCCAGGGCGCGCCCCCGCCCTGCCACCGGCCCCGCCCCGTCCCGCCTCGCGGGGGCGCCCTCCTGGGGGCGATGGCGTCCGGGGACAACGCGGACGGAGACCCAGGCCGGTGGGGCCACGGCCCGAGTGGCGTGGGCGGGGCGGCGCGGCAGGTCCCCGCGGGGCTGATCTCAGAGGCGGCCGCGGCGCGGAGCTGTCCGAACCCTTGGCCCCGTGGCACCTCCGGCAGCCACTGCGACCGCCGGGGTCCCTCTTCCTCACCTCCGAAAGGGGAATTTTCCAGCTAGTAATTTCTGCTGCGTCAACGCCTGGCCCCAAGAGACAGCCCCGGGGGCGTCCCTGTGCCCCCCGCCCGCGTCGCCCTGTGCGTCCCCCGCCCGCGCAGCGGAGCCGCACCCGGACCCGCCCGCGCTGAGTTTGCCAAGAGTCGGAACTGCGGGAGGTGGGCCCTGGGGGGGTCTTAGGGGTCATTGTCTCCCCAGAAGCTGAACGCCGGTCGTTTTAGATTTTCATTTTAATCTTGGACTGAACTGGGGTGCAGGGCCCTCCCGGTGCGGCGGAGAGGGGAGCGCAGATAAGACGCGGCGCTCGGAGCGCACGGGGCGCGCAGGGGAACCGGGTCCGCTACGAGTCGCGTCTTTGTTTCCCAGTAAATAGACCTGTCAGTTTCACAGGTTAGCGAAAGTCAGTGTCCGACAACTCAATCCTGAGGGCAAAACCGGAATTTTCTGTACCATTGAGAGGGTTCTGGCTAGTTGGGGGATTCCCTGGTATGGCTAGCGATTTCACTATTAGTAGGCGGAACCAGTCATACACAATAGGACTGAATCCTGGAGCCCGGGAACAAGCTAAATGGGGCGAAGGACAGACAATTTCTAACCCGAAGAAATATAAACAGAAGAAAGTTTGACTGAAATTCTCAATGAATTTCCTCCGGTTCCCAACGCTACAATCTCAGCGTGCATTTAGTGAAGGTTACTGTGGCAAGATTGTTATCAGCATGTTTAAACAAATGGTAATTAGAAAATGGGTTTAGTGAACCGGCTAGGCACTGACACCTGTGCACCTAGCACTCCTGTGGATACATTGTCTCGCTTGTAGAACGTTGGATTGGATCCATCCTCTAGGCTAACTTCCCATTTGGGTGCAGATTCGCGAATTCCGCTCTTGCTAGTCCTCATCTTGCCAGTGCAAGGCAGTGTTTCCACTCTGCAAGAGAATAGTTTGTTCACCAAAAGGAAATTTATGGGTTTCCACGAGAATAATGAAGCAAAGTTTATTATAGTAGGATTCCTCCGTTTTGGTATAATTTGTGATATTAGGTACTTTGAACTGAAAAGTTTAGGTTACATCCCATATTATTGTAGAAAAGATTGAGCAAATGGTAGTGGTACTTAGGCAGATAGAGGTTTAGCATTATCTTTGAAAACCTTGTAATTGCGCTCTCTCTCTCTCTCTCTCTCTCTCTCTCTCTGAAGGGAAATGATGTTGGGGGGTGGTTATTGCTAGTTTTCTTTTAGAATAGTAGAAAGAACTCACTTTGGATTTCTAGAAATCCAAAATCCAGTCTCTGGCCTCAGGCCTGCCTGAGGACATTTAATTAAGCTTCTCACTGATACTGACAATGGAGTGTGAGAATTTTGCTTTGCTTAGATAATTTCTATTCATGTTCCATTGCTTTATGTAAATGTAAAGTTGTCCTGTGTCCAGACCCCAATCTCATCTCTTTCTGACTTGTCAGCTGTTACCAGGGCCACAGGTGACACTCAGTACCCTGAATCAATCAGCTATGCCAGGGTCAGACCAGTCCTGTCCACTTCCCTGTGACTTCTGGTGCTCCTTGGTCACACAGTAACAGAGAAACCAGGCCATACACATCAAGAAATGGAGAAAATGCTTCAAAGATTCATAGACGATGCCTGAAAGTATGGGGGGGGGGTGTCTGTTACTGCTGAAGATGTCTTATTTACAAATACTTCTAAACTGAATTATATTTTAACAGTGATCTTCCTGACTTTCTCCTTGTGTGTGGGTTTTCAAATTAAGGATAATTGGGCCACTCTGTCCCTGTGGTCTGGTTTCTGGGGCACCGATCAGCTGCTGTACTGTACTCCATGAGGTCTTAGACTAGCCTCTGAGAACTGAAGAGGCCCATTTAGTGTATAGGGCAGAAAAATACTTGAACTAATTCCTCACAGTGTAGTCACTTTCTGTGCTTAGGCACCGTCTTAGCTGTTAGTGAGAAGAAAGTTTTAGAAACAACTGTCTCATCTAATTAACACACGAGGGTCCTAGCACTTGCCTTAAGCTCCTGTTCCAGGGGCTTCATGTTTCATTTAGTCTTTTTTCTCATTTTTGAAAAAAGTAGGCTTTCTATTCTTTTGTAAAAACATACTCTAATTTAAATTCTCTGGAGTGATGGTGGATTGTTAAGTGGCGCACGCCTTTAATTCCAGCACTCGGGAGACAGAGGCAGGTAGATCTCTGTGAGTTTGAAGCCAGCCTGGTCTCCAGAGCAAATGCCAGGATAGGCTCCAAAGCTACACAGGGAAACCCTGTCTCAAAAAACCAAAAAAAAAAAAAAAAAGTTTCCCTTTGAAGCCGGGGCAGTGGAGGTGCATGCCTTTAATCCCAACACTTGGGAGGCAGAGGCAGGCAGATCTCTTAAGTTTGAGGAAAGCCTGTTCTACAGAGTGAGTTCCAGGACAGCCAGGACTACTCAAAGAAAAGTTGTCTTTAAAAACCAAACCAAAACAAAAAGGATTTAGAATTTCCCTTTAAATCTTATCTCTTAGCTGGGAGTGGGTGGAAATTTTTGTTCCTAAAGTTTACTGAGTGGCCTGACCCCTAAGAATAAACAGATAAGGGAAATGTTCTATTAAGACCAAAAGACAAGTCCCTGAAACATTGCCAACTTGTTCCAGTCATGATTTTCTGTCTTCTTGCTTCTGCTGGCTTTGGTCTGACCAGTTCTGGTCCTGAACTTGTCATGAGAGCTGGGATATGAGAATATGGAGTTGGTAGAGGATTAGCTCTTTTCTTTTCCCCCTTTCTTCTCATCCTTTTATTTTTTTGAGATAGAATTTTACTCTTTAGCCCAGGCTGGCTTCAAACTTTGTATCTAGTTGGGTTGGATTCAAATTTGAGGCAGTTTTCTCTGTTTTTTTTTTTTTTTTTTTAAGTGCTAAAATTACAGCTGAGTACCACTGCACCCAGTCTTTTCTATTCTTTTTGTTTTGTTATGCTTTGTTTGGGACAGGGTTACATATGGTCCAGGCTTGCCTCAAACCCACTGTGTAGCTGAGGATGCTTTAAACTCTGGATCCTTTTGCCTCCTACATCATTTGTATTCTACATCAAAGGTGTACATAATTGCCTAACCACCTTTTTATTCCCTGCCCTCCTTGTGCTCTGGCTTACTAGTGGAGTGTGCCTGAAGATATTGCTTGCAGGTAGAAAAGAAAAAGAACACTTTCTGACAGGGTGTTGTATGAAGGACTGAAAGGAAAGAAAAATAAATCAAATTTGACCCAAGTATGACTTATTTAAGATTTTATGTTGACTAATTAAATTTCTGACATTTAGCTTTGATTTATATTTTTAAATTACTGTTTTATTTTTATTCATTTATTTTTTATTTTTTAAATGACAATTAGGTATTTATTAGGGAAGCACTTACACAAAGAATAGTAACTTCATGGTCTTACTGCTCTAGAAGATGCGGTCTCTGTCCTTCCAATGCTGTCACCGCAACCCAAGAGCTCATTGATTTTTTTAAAAACAAGGTTTCTTTATGTAGCACTAGGATTAAATTTTATGTGCCACCACCACCAAGCAGCTGAGCATTTTAAAAACATAATTTGGATTTTAAAAATTACTAACCTATTTATCAGAGTAGCAAGTTGGGAAGCATCAGTATGTTTTTCAGCAGCACACAGTGAGCTTTTTGTGTTCTGACAGATGTGCTGTCTGAGTTGTGTTAGCAGACATTCTGGCTTTTCTTATTATTTTTTTTCCCCTCTTCAGTTTTTGAGACTTGATCTTGCTACATAGCCCATACTGGTCTGGAACTCAAGACCCTTCTGTCTCCTGAAAGCTGGAATAAGAGATATATACACCATCATGATCATGTCTGACCCCAGGGTTTCCTATGGCTGTTTT
Source organism: Cricetulus griseus (assembly GCF_003668045.3). Lineage (NCBI taxonomy): Eukaryota > Metazoa > Chordata > Mammalia > Rodentia > Cricetidae > Cricetulus > Cricetulus griseus. Next base: position 441,214 of record NC_048599.1, read on the forward strand.
TTGGCATTCGGAACCTGCTACAGATCAGACCTTGGGTCATTCTGAAGACACAACTAATTGACAATAAATGTGGGTGAGAAGCATCTCAGAGAATGTGTAGGCAAGATGGGGAGGGGTCTTGGATTTTCTTCAGGTAACCTGAGGCAATGGCCTTCAGGGTTTTCAATCAGAGCTGGCACCCAGTTAACTGTGTCTTCCTCTGCTTTGTGGATATTGGATTACTAGTGAGAGCTGGCAGATCTAGGACAGAAAGGTAGTCCTGCTGGGCATGAGATGTGGTTAAGTTCATATTGTACCTTTTATAGTTTGTCTTCAGCACATAGCCCCTTCCCATGGGGAGACCCCTCTTTGCTTTTTGAAAGCAGTGACATGGTTCAGCAGCTATCTTATTGCTGTCTGTACAGACATCCAGGTGGCATACTAAGTTTCTTCTACATTTTCTGCCAGTAGTTCTCTAACTTCTGGCTGTCATTTCAATTGCCCACAGAATAGGAAAGATGCATAAACTCACACAAATGATATATTTTAAAAGATAGTTTAAAAGATATCTTAGCCAGGTAGTGGTGGTGTACACCTGGTCTACAGAGTGAGTTCCAGGCTCCAAAGCTACAGAGAAATCATGTCTCGAAAAACAAACAAACAAACAAAAAAGCCGGGCGTTGGAGGCACACGCCTTTAATCCCAGCACTCAGGAGACAGAGGCAGGCAGATCTCTGTGAGTTCGAGACCAGCCTGGTCTACAAGAGCTAGTTCCAGGCAGGACAGCCTCCAAAGCCACAGAGAAACCCTGTCTTGAAAAACAAAAAACAAAAAAACAAAAAAAAGAAAGAAAGAAAGAAAGATATCTTACTGGGTAGTGGTGGAGCTCACCTCACCTTTAATCCCAACACTTGGGAGTCAGAAGCAGACAGATCTCTATGGGTTTGAGGTTAATCTGATTCACAGAGCGAGCACAGGCTCGAAAACTATACAGAGAAACCCTGTCTTGAAACTACCCCCCCCACCTCCCACCCTTTTAAAAAAAAGATAAGGGAGATAGAGAGAAGGCTCAGTGGTTAAGAGCACTGTCACCTCTTCCAGAGGACCCAGGTTTGATTTCAAGTGTCCATATGGTGGCTCACAAGCATCTATAGCTCCAGTTCCAGGAGATCAAACTCCTTCTTCTGGTCCTTGAAGACATCAGGTGGAAAAGTGGTGTACCTACATACATGCAAGAAAACACACCCATGCACATAAAAATTTTTAAATTATCTTAATTTAGTCAGACATGGTGGCATGTGCCTTTAAGCCCAGCACACAGGAGGCAGAGGCAGGCAAACTTTGTGAGTTTGAAGCTAGTGTATTGTACATAAGTTCTAGGCCTTCTAGAACTGCACAGTGAAATCTTATAAAAAAAGTGTGACTTAATTTAATTATTGAAAAGTTGAGATAATATTGCTATTTGCATGGGGTAGACATATGTTTGTAAGTCATTTTTGTTTCCTTCATTGGTTCATCTCTTCCTCTAATTCTGAAATATTGTCTCTCGCACTTAATACAAAATGTCCCTCTTTCCTAATATATCCCTTAGGTCCTGTGTCCCTGTGTCTAGAGGTTCAGAGAAAGTTGCTCTTGTATCTTGGACTGTGTACAGGGGTTTAAGACTGGTAAGTGTGTGGGGTTTAGTTTAGTTTTGGTTTTGGTGGTGGTGATGGTACTGGGGGTTTGACTCAGCCTTCCACATATTCTACCACTAAGCTGTAACCCCTAGTCCAGCATGTCCAAGAGCTGTGTCTATGAACAGTGGATACACTTGGGTGGCATGATCCCCTTGCTTGTGAGCAGATTACTTGTCTTAGTATAGGACACTTGGAGAACTGGGGGTTTAACCTACAGTCTTTGATAACTGTCTACTTTTTTTTTTAAGTTTTACATTTATCTGAGAGAGAGAGAGAGAGAGAGAGAGAGAGAGAGAGAGAGAGAGATAACACCTGCCTGCCTTTCTGTTTGCCTTCCTACCTGTCTGCCATGTGAGTAGAGGTGGCCAGAGGAGGACATCAGATTCCCTGGAGCTGGAGTTACAAGTGGTTTTTCCCAGAGTGGGTCCTGGGAACCCAACTCAGGCCTTCTGGAAGGGAAGCAAGTGCTCTTAACCACTAAGCCATCTCTCCATCCCCAGATATTTTCTACTCTTAATGTTCACTTGTACATATCTGTTGGGGCTTGGAGAGCAAAGCAATAGCTCTTCATTGGTAGAAGAGCAGTAATTTATCCAGACACGGCATCTACCTGTCTACAGTGTTGAGTAACTATATCCCTGATTTTCCTGAAAAAATCCCACCAAGAGTTACACAGATGACACACTGTTGAGTTCTGAAGAAGTCTGAAGATCCTGTCAGATCTGTAGGCTCTAGGGTCACAGCCAGATAACAGATTTTTCTAGACTCATCTATAATTAATAATCAACCACAGTCACCTGCTCAGTAGAGGTTAAGAAATGGAGTGAGGTGTCGATGAGATGGTTCAGTGGGAAAGGCATTTGCTGCCCAGCCCATCCTCCTGTGTTGAGTTCTCCAGACCCACAAGGCAGGAGAAGAAAACTGACTCCTGCACACTGTCCTTTGAATTCCACATGCGTGCTATATATTATTCATTTGCACGCTAAATAAATACATGAAAATAGAAACTTAAGGACTGGGGATATAGCTCAGCAGTAGAGTGCCTGCCTGTTATGTGTGAGGACTGGGTTTCATCCCCAGCACCTGGGCAAGTAGTGACTAAGACCATTCTGCCTGCAAGGACTATATGAACAGTGGCAGAGCCAGAAAACAAAACTGTTCACATTACCAGTGCAGCTGGGCAGAGAGGGGACATCAGTCTTGGAGGAACAAAGACAGGGGGTCTGATTGCTTACAGCAAAATAGAGGCACAAGGTCTGTTGCACAAAATTTTGATATGTATAATTTCAGTGGGGTTGTGGTTGCTGAGTATCCTTTAGTCCCTGAGATATCAGGATAGTCATCCCAGAAGGTTCAGGTCTGGCTGGATACTGGACTGTCTTCTACCATATACCCACTAAAAATGAGCTGTAAAGAGAAAGTGGTCCACAGTCTTGTCTTGGTGCTCAAAATAGGTCTGTTCTGTGTTCTCATTCTATCCCATTTAAAGCACTGAAGTCTGTGAGTGGCAGGATGCTTTTATTTAGGAAGTTCAAAACCAGTTTGAGAATTTCTGAAAGAAGAAATTACTCATCTTCATTTAAAGATGAGGACAAACTGGGAACAATTTGCTGGTGCAACTGGCATTCTTCATTTTCCAGTTTTAAGCAGAATGTGTGACCTTCTAAATACTTATATTTACTTGTATTTCAAGGAGACCTGCTCAACTTCAAGGTAATCTTGATGTTTGGACTTTATGTATATGGTTGAACCCTTCCAGGAAACCAAAACACCTGTCTAAGACTCCACACCAAGTTCTGGTTACAAGGAAGCTTTGGGTCACCTAAGCCTCTGCTGCATTCAAAACCTCTCTTTTCAAATGCAGCTTTGTCATTCATAGTAAGCATTCCTTGACCAGCATCCCTCATAGCCACAGAAGAAGGGATGGTCATAGAGAGCAAGTGCCCAGAGTTCCAGAACATCAAAGGTCAGAAAGATACTGGGGCAGAACAAAAGGAGGATGCAGAAAGGAAAAACAGTATTATGGGGAACACATGATCACAGATGAAGTGTCCTGAATTGTTGTCTATTTCTTTCTTTATGTATTGATGCTCTTTGTGGCCTGCATTTTTGTGGCTACTGTGCATATACTATGTAGATACTATGCATACAGTTATTTTCATTGCATGTTGTTTATGGGTGCTGTATGTGCAGTGTGTGAGTGATGTTAGTGTGAGTGCTACGTGTGCTTATGTGGATGATATGTGGTATGCATGCATTGTCAGTGCTGTGTGTGCAATGTGTGAGTACTATGAGTTCAGAGTATGGGTACTGTGCATGCAGTGTGTGGCAGCTATGTGTACAGTAGGATAAGTGCTTTGTGAGAATATGTAGCTGCTGTGTATTTTGAAGATGTGTGTTCAGTGTGGATACTGCACACACAGAGTGTGGGTGCCATGACTGTCATTCTGTTTTCCTTCATTGACTGGTACCTGTTCCTGGAAACGTGTTCAGATCCAGTATGGGAGTATGAAGAAGCTTCCAGTCCTGATGTATGGCTGAGCCCAGTCTTGTGGCTCATCAGAGAACCCAAACAGTTATAAACCTAGTCTTCTGCCTTCTCCTCATTGGGCCTCAGAAGCCCCACTATATCCCTCAGACTTGTTTTTCATATTTGCACATGCAGGCTCTGGGGATGTTCCCAATGCTTTCAGCAAATTCCCAGTTGGGATCTATGTCACACAGGAAAGGATTGCACCCTGGCAAATGTTTGGGGATTACTCCAGGGCATTGGACTGCAGCTGGAAGCTGTTTAGTCAGTGCTCCTCCTTCCTGGCTGACTCTACCTACCAGAACCAATATGGCAGCTGCTCTGTGCAAGGATGCTAACTTTCCAGCTCTTCTCATATGTGCCAGTTCCAGTGGATCAACTTTCTTCATCTATTCCTACAGTGGTAACAGCACTGAGAATTCCCTGTACATTGGAATTGATAGCATGGTACTCCCATAGAAACATTTCGGGAGAAAAAGTTAAAGAGTTTTTGGCTCTTTATGTGCTCATTGAATGAGATTTTCCTAGATAGTATGATTTGGGCAAGCCACCCCTGGCCTTGTGTTCTGAGAACCTGGAGTAATATGAAGTACTGTTTCCTGGTATTCCTAATCACACTGAATCATCTTGTGTGATTCTGAATGGAAACTAAGAGAATCAGAGTATTTAAAACACTCAGGTGCTTATTAAGTAACAGGAATGCTCCTGCCTGAAACAAATGAGAGTTGAAATTAATGACACTCTACAATTAGACATTTCTGCCCCCCTTCCAAGACAGGGTTTCTCTATGTAGATCAGGCTGACCTCAAACCCAGAAATCTGACTGCCTTTGCCTATCAAGTGTGGGATTAAAGGTGTGCACCACCACTGCCAGCATTGCTTTTTTTTGTTTTGTTTTTTTAATGTGTGTGCATGCACACTTGTTTGCAGGTGTACATGGCAGTCAGAAGTTAGCCTATACTGTATCTTTGAACCCAGACTCTTTGCAGAGCTTTGCAAGGATATATATTTTCCAGCCTTATTATAAAGCTCAATGAGAACTTGGTGACTGAGGTTGTGCGAGTCCCAGGTGAAGATTACTAACACCATCTCAGTTTGTGGAAGGTAGGGTGCCATTTGTATGGGTGCCCATTTAGCCTTCAGTACTGCTTAAGAGCAGCTACAAGGTATATTACATATACTTTATTTTTTATTTTTGAAAGATTTATTATTATGTATTCCGTGTCCTGCCTACGTATATACCTGCAGGCCAGAGAGGGCACCAGATCTCATTACAGATGGTTGTGACTCACCATGTGGTTGCTGGGAATTGAACTCAGAACCTCTGGAAGAACAGCTAGTGCTCTTATCCTCCAGCCCCATTACATATACTTAAAAAAAATGTTTTTTGATGTTTTGGAAGCCAGAAGTTCAAGATCAAGGTGTCATCAAGTTCCCTCCACTGTGGCCTAGGAGAGTTCTTGTTTCTCCTAGTATCAGGTGCCAATAGTTGTTCTTTATAGACTTATTTCTCCATTCTTTGGCTTCATCTTCATGTGACTTTCCCCATTGTGTATTTGTGTACAAGAACACCAGTCAAAGTGGTTTGGATCTACTCTACTGCGTGAGTAGCTTATCTCAACCTGACCATGCCTACAGAAAACCTTTTTCCAAATGAGGCTACATTTAAAACTGCTGGAGGTCAGAGCCTCCACAGACCTGTTCAGCTCTGACACTTTTCCCCACATAGATTTTGCTCACTCTAGCATTTATCAAGGCTTCTCCAAGCATTACTAGCTGTCACCTTCCTCAGCCATGAGATTCTTGATGGTCTTGTTATTTACAACAGAAATGGCAGGTAATCGGCAAATCAGTTAAAATGTACTGTAAACCTGCACATACCCCAAGCTTGTAGCAAGCAGGCTTTTCAGCTTGGCTGTTAGTAGTGAACAGCTAACCAGACACTGTGGTGAGGGTAGCAATGATGTAAGACAGATTGGAGTGTCTTCTTTTAGTGACAGGACCCTGGAGGGAGATGCAGCCAGAGGAAGGAGCAAGGAGGGATGAGATTGACATTCTGGGTGTGATGAGTGGAAGTGGAGACTAGAGTACTGGCAGGCAGATGGAGGCAGCTGAGCTACTGAGGCTGTGCATATGCCCCCCCCCCCCAAAGCAGGATTTGGGTCCTCATGTTTGTCATGCTACCACATTTCTTCCCATCTATGCCACCAGATCATATTAGGTTCCTGGCTGTGTCTCCTCCTTGGGCAGCAGATAAGTCCTTGTAGCCTCTTTGAGAAAAGCATTTTGTGGAGATGTATAACCCAGGGTCTTTTTTTTTTCTGAGACAGGGTTTCCTTTTTTTTTTTTTTTTTAATGGAGGAAAGTTTTTTTTTTTTTTTTTTTTTTTTTTTTTTTTTTTTTTTTTTTTTTTTTTGGTTTTTTGAGACAGGGTTTCTCTGTGGAGCTTTGGAGCTTTGGAGCCTATCCTGTCACTCTCTCTGGAGCCCAGCTGGCCTGGGAGTGCTGGGATTAAAGGCGTGCACCACCAACACCCGGCTAGTATTTTTTTTTTTAAAGATTTTATTTATTATGTATACAACATTCTGCTTCCATGTATATCTGCACACCAGAAGAGGGCACCAGATCTCATAACGGATGGTTGTGAGCCACCATGTGGTTGCTGGGAATTGAACTCAGGACCTCTTGAAGGGCAGCCAGTGCTCTTAACCTCTGAGCCATCTCTCCAGTCCAAGACAGGGTTTCTCTGTGTAGCTTTGAAGCCTATCCTGGCACTCTCTCTGGAGACCAGGCTGGCCTTGAACTCACAGCGATCCTCCTGCCTCTGCCTCCTGAGTGCTGGGATTAAAGGTGTGCACCACGAACGCCCAGCCAAACCCAGGGTCTTGACATATGCTAGGCAAGTGTTCTGTGACTGAACTGGGCCCCCAGCCCCCAAAAGGCATTTTAAATATCTTCCCTGGAAATGAACAGAAAACCCTGAGGTATAGTTATGGAAACTTGGAAAGATTTGGCTTGTGATATAGAAACATTAAATAATTTTGTTGTTTGATAGGTCTGACACTCAGCTTTGAGGTACAGATGTATATAAAGAGATTTCCACGGTTGTAGATGTAGCTTAGTTGGTACATTACTTGCCTAATATGCATAAAGACCTGGATTTGATCCCCAAACATCCCATAAAACCAGTTTCAGTGGGCTGGGTATTTGTCTTAGGGTTTCTTTCTTTCTTTCTTTCTTTCTTTCTTTCTTTCTTTCTTTTTTTCAAGACAGGGTTTCTCTGTGTAGCTTTGGAGGCTGTCCTGGAACTCTCTCTATTGACCAGGCTAGTCTCGAACTCACAGAGATCCGCCTGCCTCTGCCTCCTGAGTGCTGGGATTAAAGGTGTGTGCCACCAATGCCCGGCTTGTCTTAGAGTTTCTATTGCTGCTACAAAACACCATGACCAAAAAGCAAGTTGGGGAGGAATTTATCCTTCAGCATTGTTGTTCAGCACTGAAGAAAGTCAGGACAGGAACTCAAAACAGGGCAGGATCCCAGAAGCAGGGACTGATGTAGAGGCCATGGAGGGGAGCTGCTTACTGGCTTGCTTCCCCTGGCCTGCTTAGCCCACCTTCTTATAGAACCCAGGACTGCCTGCCCAGGACTGGATGATACCCCATTGGTCACTAAATGAGAAAATTCCCTACAGCTGGATCGCAAGGAGGGACTGGAGCTAGAAAGATAGCTCCACAGTTAAGAATATTTGCTGTGCACCGGGCATTGGTGGCTCACGCCTTTAATCCCAGCACTTGGGAGGCAGAGACAGGCGGATCTCTGTGAGTTTGAGACCAGCCTAGAGTGAGTTCCAGGACAGCCTCCAAAGCCACAGAGAAACCCTGTCTCAGGGAAAAAGAAGAAGAAGAAGAAGAAGAAGAAGAAGAAGAAGAAGAAGAAGAAGAAGAAGAAGAAGAAGAAGAAGCAGAAGAAGAAGAAGAAGAAGAAGAAGAAGAAGAAGAAGAAGAAGAAGAAGAAGAAGAAGAAGAAGAAGAAGAAGAAGAAGAAGCAGCAGCAGCAGCAGCAGCAGCAGCAGCAGCAGAAGAAGAAGAAGAAGAAGAAGAAGAAGAAGAAGAAGAAGAAGAAGAAGAAGAAGAAGAAGAAGAAGAAAAGAATATTTGCTGTGTAAGCCTGCCAACCTGAGTTCCGTGCTTGAAGCTGGGAGGCATGTAAGTACTTATGCTTGTGGAACCCATGCAAAAGTAGGAGGAGAGAACTGACTATATAAGGAGTAGGCTGTAGACTAGGCTGGCCTTGAACTCACAGAGATCCACCTGCTTCTCTGCCTCCCAAGTGTTGGGATCAAAGGTGTGCACCATCACCACCTGGCACTTTTTTAGATGTTTTTGAATCTACACAAATTAGAAAACTTGTCCCTGTCACTGACTGCAGTGACTCCTGGGATTCTGCTCTGCTTGTTTCACTTACCTCCCTCTGTTTTTTTTTTCCTTGAATGACTGAAAGCAAATCTCAGACATTCAGTTTTGTCTTTGAGCACATTCTTCACCCTGTAGGGCTAGCATAGCAACACACCCAGAAACCCACTTGTCCCACACTGAGCATGCCCAGGTTGGGTCCCTGTTTTTCAGACTATCTCATGGTGGGGCCTCTGAACTTTCTTATTTTGGGGGGAAAATTCCCTCTTTGTTGTTGAGGAGTTTGTCATGTGGCATTCTCTGTGTTGGGTTCATAACCTTATGACCTGAACAAGTGTTCTGGGCTAGAATAGTACCAAAGGGGAAAGTGGAAGTACAAACTTACCTTTAATGGGCAGAAGATGGTCTGCAATAATGACATTTTTCACCTGAATTCCAATTTAATGTATTTTTAAAGATTTAAATTTATTTGTGTGTATGGTATATGCGCATGTACAGAGGCCAGAGGAGGCTGTCCAATATTCTGCCTTATTATTCTCTGCCTTACTCATTTGAGAAAGGAACTCTTACTGCACCTGGAACTAAACTGGTGACCAGAAAACTCCAATGGTCTTCCTCTCTAAGTCTTTCACAGCATTGGGGTTACAGGCATGTGAAGGCTTGCCCAGCTTTTTACACGGGTTCTAGGGAGTTGAACTCAGGTCCTTAGGCTTGCACAGCAAGTGCTTTTACCTGCTGAGTCATTTCCTCACCCCCACTGAATCCCCCCCACCATGGGTGTGTGTGTGTGTGTGTGTGTGTGTGTGTGTGTGTGTGTGTGTGTGTGTGTGTGTGTGTGTGTACCTGCAAAGGCCAGAGGACAACTTGAGGGAGTCAGTTCTCTCCTTGTACCTCGTGGGTCTCAGGATAGAACTTGGGTGGCAAGCTTGGTAGCAAGCATCTTTACCCACTGAGCCATCTCATCCACCCTGGTCCTACTTTTAAAGATGTGTGTGCCTTTTGTACTTTAGTCAAAAGATCAAGAAACAGTATACATCTGCCTTTTGTTGTGGAGACTCATATGAATTTTTAAAACTGTCCACCTATGTGATGACAAATTCGAGTTTAAAAATAAGTTTAAAAACTTGTTTTCTTAAAAAAAATTCTAAATTTGCTGTTGGCTAATAAAGCATAGGAATGTCTTGTGAAATTTTTTTAACCTCAGAAATGTCTCAGTTCTCTCATTTTAAGTTGGTTTCTATTTAATTTTTTTTTTTTTTACAAAAAACAAATTAGATTTACTTCTCCTTCCCCTCCTCCTTCATCAAAACTAGCCTTTTGTAACTCAGGATGACCTTGAATGACCTTCACCCTCTACTGCTGAAGCACTGGGATTACAGGAGCAAGTCATTGCACTGTTCCCCCTTTATGTAGGAGAGATGGATGTGTGATCTTGCTTAAATGTGTTTTCTAACTAGTGAGGACTTCCTATGAAAAGAGTGCACTATAACTTACTTTGAGATATACAGGACTGTTTCTTTTGATTTTTGTTGTTTTGTTTTCCAAAACAGGGTTTCCCTGTGGGCACTCATCCTGGAACTCACTTTGTAAACCAGGCTGGCCTTGAACTCAACAGAAATCCATCTGCCTCTCTGCCTCCCGAGTGCTGGGATTAAAGGCGTGTGCCACCACTATCTGCTCTTTTGAATATTTTAATGAATGCTTCTCATTTTGGAATTAAGACATATATTTGATGTGTTGTTGTTTTTTTCTTCCAGATAAATAGTTCTTGTCAATAGCAAGCACTACCATCTAAAAACATACTTATTCAGTTCTTCCAGGAAAGCAGAGTTGATGAACTAGACATGCCACTTGAGGTATAGGGTTTGGTTCTAAGAACACTGGAACCCAGGGAGGAAAGTGTAGGCTGCACAGTGTGCCACTGCTACTCTGTGATCTACCATGTGGCAGGAAGGGAGCTGTCATCTGAGCAGGGAGGAAATGAGTTAAGGAAGTACCTGACTCAGTCACTGCTCCATAATCTAGGCATGTTAAAGTCATTGGACACTGAACACCCAGGTGACCCATAGGCCATCAATCTAGGTCTAGACCATACACCGACCATAAGTTCTGTATGAACCAAGGCATCCTGGCTCTCACATTGCTTGTGGTCTCGGGCACAAGGCTTCCGGAAACTTTGCACCAGAGATGTGGTGAGGGTACATCCTGCCAGAGCAACCCACAGGCTTGCAGGGGGATTTCCATCTGTTCTGGGAAGTCAGTGCTTTGGGCAGCTACTTTGTGAGGAACAGGTAGAGAAGCTAGTCTCTGTCTTCTCAGGAAAGACACTGTCCCATGATAGCTTTGGGATTCTAGGTGGCATGAGGGCAGTAAACCTTACCTGACCCATGGCCTTCGTGTCAGGGACATTTGTGGGGAGTCACAGGTACAGGCTCTGCCTGGCTTTCCTAGCTCCAGCCCTCATAGGAATAAGCACTTAGGAATCTTCTCATACTGGTATTGGGTTTAACCTCCTAGGCACTGACGTCTCACGTGGTGACCATATCTTTGGTTTTCTTCATGAATAAGGAACTTACTTTTCCAGGGAAAAGGGTTGAAGCAAGTGTCTCGAGTCTAACCAGCAGGCTTGTCTCACCCAGGGATGGACACGTACACACATATACACACTGCTGTTTCTCTTCTGGTCTCTGTGCAGTTAATTCCATGTGAATTGCTGAGTGTCATACAAACAGCAGTCAGTGTTCCTCTAGTTGGAGTCTCAACCATATTTTAATTGCTGTGAATTTGGGAGTTTCTTGCTTTTCCCTGATACACAGTAGTTCTCAGAACAAACAGGGTTTGAGGTTGTTTCCTTTATAGCGTAGATTATTAAAATTAGAGCCAGTGGGCCAGAGGTAGGGACATGTTGGTGCATCTTGGATTTGGATGATCCAGTCCAGGAAATGCCACTTTCTTTAAGCATGTAGGACCTCACAGCTTTGGAGCCTGTCCTGGCACTTGTTCTGTAGACCAGGCTGGCCTCAAACTCACAGAGATCCACCTGCCTCTGCCTCCCGAGTGCTGGGATTAAAGGCGTGCGCCACCACCTCACGACGATGGAGACCTCTTAAAGTTTACTATAATGTTCATAATTTCTTTAGATGTTTATTTAAGGTTTTAACATTAAATTAAGCTAAGCTGCTGGTTTTAGAATTAACTTTGACCTTAAAAGAATAAAACAAGTTTGGGCAGTGGTGGCGAAAGCCTTTAATCTCAGTACTCGGAGGCAGAGGCTGGCAGATCTCTGTGAGTTTGAGGCCAGCCTGGTCTACAAAGTGAGTTCCAAGCAGCCAGAGCTGTTACACAGAGAAAACAAACAAAAAGACTAAAACAAACTCAACAAGTGGTAGCACTTGCCTGAAATCCCAGATGTTCAAGGCCTCAGCCACATGTTTGGGTTTGAGGCCAGCATGGCCTAGGTGAGATCCTGTCTCAAAAAACACAAAGGACTGGAGAGTTGGAAGGGTCAGTCAGTAGTTAAGATGAAATACAGCTCTCCCAGAGGACTGAGTTACTTGCCAGAACACATGTCATGCAGGTTATACCATCTGTAACTCTAGTTTCAGGAGACCTGATAACCTCTGGCCTGTGGGCACCTGTACTTATGTGAGCCAAACACTGCAGAGGCTCATACATAAACACAAAATTAAAATAATAAAATAAAACTTTAAAATTTTTTGCAGGAGTTTATTTTTATTTTATGAACATTGGTGTTTTGCCTGCAAGTGTGTCTAGATGAGGGTGTTGGATCCTCTGGAACAGGAGTTAACAAACAGTTGTTAACTAATGTGGGTACTGGGAATTGAACCCAGGTCCTCTGGAAGAGGCGCCAGTGATCTTAACCACTGAGCCATCTCTCCAGCCCAATAAAATAAATCTTAAAAATAAACAGTAACTTAATCCCAGCACCTGGGAGGAAGAGGCAGGTGGATCTCTATGACTTTGAGGCCAGCCTGGTTTACAGAGCAAGTTTGAGGACAACCAGGGCTATAAAGAGAAAACCTGTCTCGAAAAACCAAAACCAAACCAAACCAACCAGCCAAACAAACAAGGAAAAAAAAAAAAAACCAAAAAAACCCCCAACAAAACAAGAGGTGGGCATAAACCAGGTATGTTGATGTCCTCTTCTAATTCTAGTGCTTCAGAGGATGACGCTGGAGGATTGCCATGAGTTTGAGATCAACCTAGACTACATAATGAGTACCAGGCCAGCTGAGGCCTCAACAACAAAATGAAATAGAATAAAGGGGACTTTGGGGGTCATCTGGGACCTCCAGCTAAAACTTCATAAGGTAGTCCTGATGTCCTCTCCTTTATCGGTTTTAGATAGAGCATTGGATGGGTTTTCTCTTAACCCCAGGAGGTTCAGACATTACGGTGGCTTCATTGCCCCTCTGACTCTAATGAAAAGGAATTCAGGGTTCTTGGCGCCCAGCACCACTGAAGTATATACATACAATGTCAGTTTCTGAAGCAAGGACTGCAAACTGTTGGGGGTGACCCTAGGTAGACGGCCCACCGGGAACTTTTGATACTTGTTCCTCTCGAAAAGGGACTGTACCTGCCTGTTCTTTCTTTCATTTTTCCACCTTCATTTCCTCCCTCCATCTCTCTCTTCCTTTGCATTGGATCTTGCTATCCAGCCTGTATATACCATGGGAGTGGAGGATTCATTAAGAAGCTAGGGATGAAAAAGAATCGATCTGTTTGCCTACTGTTTGTTCATCCATTCAGTGACTGTTTGGATCTGATGAGCACTTGTGTCTGACAGGCCTGTGCCTGTGCATCAGGAACTTTGAAACAAGAGGTCAGGTCGCTGTGGGAGCATGACAGGGATTCTTGGGTCCTAGGCTTCTGCTCAAGCACTAGAGCATTTCTACAAGCGGCCTCTGTACAGAAATGGATTCCTGTGCTTCCAGCTAGTGCAGCTTATTTGGCATTCTATTTGAAATTATTTGACTTATTTGAAATTCTATTTTTCTTTTTCTTTTCTTTCTTTTTTTTTTTTTTGAGAAAGAGTGTCATATAGCCCAGGCTGGCCTACATATATAGATAAGGATAGCCTTGAACTTCTGATCCTTCTGCCTCTATCTCCCAAGGGCTGGGATCACAGGTGTGTGACATTATGCTTGGTTTATGTGGTACTGGGAATCAAACCCAGGGCTTCGTGCATGCTATGCAAGCACTCTACCAATCCAGCTACCTTCTCAGCTAGTGTGGTTTTTAAGAAAGAAGTGAGAAGTCTCAACTAGAAGACCTCACCACTTGCAAACACAGAGATCCTAGAATGTGCCCAACTTCCTGCTGTTTGAGTCTGAGTGGCTAGGAGCTCAAGTCTCCATTCCAAGTCACAGCATTTAGCTGATGTCATCTTTTTAAGTGGCTGGCATCTACTTTTGTGATTTTTAAAGATTTTGGGTATGAGTCAGCATTTGAGGCTCATATTTTATTGGGGCATATGTCCTATCAGTACCTTACTATGCAGACTAGGTTGATTGAACTCATGATGTTCCTGCCTCCACCTCCCAACTGCTAGGATTTTTGGGTGTGTGTCACCACATCTTGCTCTGATCAGCTTTCTTTGTAATAAAAACTCTGTAGCTTGTGTCTAAGGCTCTAGCGATGCTCACAAACTAGGGGCTTCCAGTGGGAACTTATTCTTGACTGGTTCTGGTAGTCAGAAGGCCAAGGTTAGAGTGTGAGAGGAACATTCCTTCTGAGGTCCCTGCCTCTGTGGTTTGCAAAGCATCCTTTTTGTGCATCTGTGTTTTGAGTTCCTCTTTTATGAGGATACTAGTCATATCTGGTTGGGATTGTCATCTTGTTAATGTGGCAGAGCAGGGGCCTGTCCTAGGCTTGTCCTTGTTAATGTCTGGGGCCACTTTTCCATGAGTCAGAGCCTGAATGAGGATGTTCATGGTATTGGCCAGTGGCTTCTCATGGCCCCAATCTCCCTTGAAGTGACAGCATCCAACTGAATTCCCATCTTGAGGCTAGAGACCCAACCACCTGGCAGCCCTCTTGTTTCCCAGCACACACTGACCACAGTTCCCATTGTCCTCATTCTGGGCTGGTGTGTATTTCTGCCCCTTCTATGCTTCCAAACCATCCAGGGACAGGGGCTCTGGGCAGCTCTTTTGTTCTTACATGCACCTTGACCCACATGGGATCTATGGGGGCAGTTCTACCTGAAGTTTTGCAAAGGGGGCTACACTGGGCCAGAACAACCACACACACTACTTAATGATATGGCCCTTAGCAGGATACAGGGTGATCAGTTTTTCTCCATTCTTGGAGGCCCAGGAAAGGCTTGGCCAAGACTGTCAGGGAGTTGCTTTAGCCCCATTCTCTCCATTAGTGTGAGTCACTGGGAGGGTCACAGTTGGAAGGGCCATCAAGGTTATGATTCTCACAGTGGGGATTCCTTGGTGGTCTTCTAAAACCACCTACCACTTTTTGCTGGGGAGTTGGTTCCAGTCCCCCCCCCATTATCTTCACCTCTCCATTGTCTGGGTCCCTCCCAGGCTGGCTCTAGCCTTTGCTGAAGTTGGCTGGACAGAAGGGATGGTCTTGGTCTCCCACCCAGTTCTGCTACAGGTTCAGCTGCAACATTAGGGCTCTGATACCTGGTCAGAGCTGGGTTGTGCAGATGAGACCTAGAACTCCACTCTTGCTCTCAGCCAGATGGTCTTCAATGGACCTGAGCCCTGGGGGGCCGGGGGCACTAAAACAAGTCAGGGAAGGAAGTTAACTCTTGACTGAAAAGAAACATTCCAATTTTTTTAAACCAATAATATCATAAGATAATATGAAAGAAGCAACCTAAGTGGTCTGGGTGGCATGTACGTACCCCTAGAGAGGATGTACACAAGGCAGGTTGAGAAGGCATGAGCAAGGTAGCCGAGGCATGAGAAGTCAGGGATGGAGCATAGGGAACTGAAAAAGGGTAGCACCAAGAGGAGGAAGGAAGGGCAAGGAGGGGCCAGTTACAATGGGGAAAAAGAGTGGGCAGGCATCAGGTACAGGTTTGTGTTTCAGATCACATTGGCTGCAAAGTTCTCCACTGTTTGATGAACCAGTTTCTGTTCCCAGGGGAAAATGTGGGTGCGGCCCCTGTCTCACTGTCTTTGATGGTTAGTCAGTTAATGCATTTTGGAGTATTTCCTTCCACTCAAGAGTTCATTTAATCTCTCTCTCCCCTCTCCCTTCCCCTGTCCCTCCCTCCCTCCCTCCACCAACCTCTCTCTCCTGCTTTGAACTTAACATAGAGCCCAGGTTAGTTTCAAATTTTGAATCCTCCTGCCTCAGTCTCCTGAGTACTACTAGGATTACAGGCATTCATTACCGTGCCTGGTGCTCATTTAATTTTTTTTTTTTTTTTAGTACAACTGTGAGCAGTAATAATGTGATGTGATAGAATTCACTTTATGCAGCAATGTCATGTCACTTGTGGTTCCATCTTGTGTTTTGTTTATTTTTTCTGGTTTTTCGAGACAGGGTTTCTCTGTGACTTTGGAGGCTATCCTGGAACTAGCTCTTGTAGACCAGGCTGGTCTCGAACTCACAGAGATCCACCTACCTCTACCTCCCGAGTGCTGGGATTAAAGGCGTGTGTCACCACCGCCCAGCCCATCTTGTGTTTTTAGAAGAAAAATAAGCCCTCTCAATATCTCAGTGTGTGGGGAGGACTGAGCCAGTCCGGGGCTACTTGACTCTTGCTGTGGGATATGCAGGGAGAGATCAAGCAGTGTAGCCTTTGCCTTACCTGGTCTTGGGTGGCTGCTTGGTAGGAATATCATGTGGCTGTCATAAGTGCCACAAATTAAATTTGTGAGCAACAGAACTTTCTGCTTTCTTGGTCCTAGAGGCTGCATCCTTGGAAGTGCTGGGAATTGTGTTCCTGAGCCTGTGGCACAACAGAGCCCTCACGAGAGCCCTTTTCCCTCTCAAAAAGGCATCACCCATGGGATTAGGAGCCTATGCTGATGGCCTTAACTAACTAATTACATCTAGATGACCTGTTTCCAAGTACGATCAAATTTTGTGGAATTTACACAGGAAGTTTGGGGGCACAATTCATCCTATCTTTTGACAGCTGATCCTTTGGATAAACAAGTAGAGAATTTTGACTGAGCAAGAACTTTTCAAAACAACCTCTGCCAGACTGAGTACATTTGTCACCCTGGCACTTGCTAGGTTTAGATAGCACTCCTGTTGCTTCCATATCTGTCCAATGTGATTGTGGCACTCTAGTGGGCGTATAGGGGCCTCTGGTGGTTTATGTTTGTATCTTGCTAATATCTTCTCCGTGCCATAGTTGTTCAGAATACTTGTCCCCTTCCAGTTGTACAACGGTGATCTTGAGAGCAGTCTTTGTACCTTTCTCCAAGTGCATGGGATCTGTGGGCCACTGGCAAAAGAATCCGAATAGTTTTTTGTTTGTTTTTTTTTTTTGAGACAGAGTTTCTTTGTGTAGCCCTAACTGTCCTGGAACTCACTCTGTAGATCAGGCTGGCCTCAAACTCACTGAGATCCGCCTGCTTCTGCCTCCTGAGTATTGTGATTAAAGGTGTGCACCACCATGCCCAGCTATTGGTGACATTTTTTTTTTTTTTGATGCAAACTGCATGAGGCTTTATTGTTGTTTAACGAGCTAACCCCATATTAGCTCTGGTCTTTCATCCACCCGCCATAGCGGATGGCTAGCGGATGGCTAGTTCGAAGTGGTTGCATACAGATCTTATAGGGCAGCGTAAGGGGAGTGTCTAGGGGTACTCACAGGTTCAGGATTGGTGTGCCTCCAGGCTTGGATATTAGTGACAATTTTAAGCAAAATATTTTTATTGTTATTACTATCTTCATCATTATTTTTTAGCGATGGAGATTGGACCCAAGGCCTGGAAGAACATGCTGAACAAGCTTAATTCCCAGTACTTAAATGAAATTTCAAATAAAATGTTTGAGATATGAAAGTTAAGTCAGAGGTGAGAAAATAAAGTGAGGTGAAATTTGAATGTGCCCAAAGAGTTTGATATTTGAGAGGAATGTTCACATATGAAGAAATTGTTATTGAAAAACAACAGAGACTTTTCATGAATATGCCCAGGGAGGAGAGCCTGAAGTTATTTATGGCTTCTGAGGCACTATTGGAGCCCAGCCAGTAGGGGGAGACTTGGAGTTGCAGATCCTGACTCTACTCTGAGTGTGTGAGTACACAGGACCAGCATGTTGGGATAGTATCGAAACACTAGGTCTAAATGGTCTAATATCCAGACTTTGTTGAAGCTGACTTTAAAACTGCCTCAGTGCTGGGACTGTAGGCATGCACTTCTCATCTAGTCAGGGTTTGACATTTTCACTAAAATCAGTAAGTAGTCTTCTTGCTCAAGCTCCATAAGCTCAAAGGAAACACTCCACCCAATCTGTTCCTTACCTTAATGCAGCAAGCTGCAAATAAAGTCAGTGCCTGGAAGGCTTCAGAGCTCATAGTTCTTGTGCATTTTAAGATGTATTATTTGAGGGGGCTGGAGAGATGGCTCAGAGATTAAGAGCACTGACTGTTCTTCCAGAGGTCCTGAGTTAAATTCCCAGCAATCACATGGTGGATCACAACCATCTGTAAAGAGATCTGGTGCCCTCTTCTGGCATGGAGACAATGTATGTAGAACACTGTATACAAAATAAATAAATAAACCTTAAAAAAAAAAGCTTTTCAGTTTCGGGAGGTCCCATTTATTGATTATTGCTTTCAGTGTTTGTGCTGCTGGTCTTGTATTTAGGAAGTGGTCTCTTGTGCCAATGCGTTTAAGGCTGGTTTCCACTTTCTCTTCTATCAGGTTCAATGTAGCTGGATTTATGTTGCATTTGAGTTATGTTCATGGCGATAGATATGGGTCTATTTGCAATCTTATACATGTTAACATCCAGTTATGCCAGTACCATTTGTTAAAGATATTGTCCTTTTCCCGTTGTACCATTTTGACTTCCTTGTCAAAAATCAGGTGTTCATAGGTGTGTGGATTAATGTCACAGTCTTCGATTCTATTCTGTTGATCCACCTGTCTGTTTTTATGCCAATGCCAAGCTGTTTTTATAACTATAGTTCTATAGTAAGTAGAGTTTGAAGTAAGGGATGGCGATGTCTCTGGAAGTTCCTTTATTGTATAGGATTGTTTTAGTTATTCTGGGTTTTTTGTTTTTCCATATGAAGTTGAGTATTGTCCTTTCAAGGTCTGTGGAGAATTATGTTGGGATTTTGATGTGGGTTACATTGAATCTGTAGATTGCTTTTGGTAGGATTGCCATTTCTATTATGTTGATCCTACCTATCTAAGAACATGGGAGATCTTTCCATTTTCTGATATTGTCTTCTATTTCTTTCTTTAGGGACTTAAAGTTTTTGTCATGCAGGTCTTTCACTTGTTTGGTTAGAGTTACCCCAAGATATTTTATATTTGTGGCTATTGTAAAGGGTGATATTTCTCTGATTTCTTTCTCAGTCAATTTATCATTTGTATATAGGAGGGCTACTGATTTTTTTTAGTTAATCTTGAATCTTGGCATATTACTGAAGGTGTTTATCAGCTGTAGAAGTTCCTGGGTAGAGTTTTTGGGGTCACTTATGTATACTATCATATCATCTGCAAAAAGTGATAGTTTGACTTCTTCTTTTCCAGTTTCTATCCCCTTGATCACCTTTAAAGCTTCTGTAAGGCAAAGCACACTGTCAATAAGACAAAACGACAACCTACAGAATGGGAAAAGGTCCTCACCAACTACACATCTGACAGAGGGCTGATCTCCAAAATATATGAAGAACTCAAGAAACTAGCTATCAAAATACAAAATAACTCAGTTGAAAACTGGGGTACAGAGCTAAACAGAGAATTCTCACCAGAAGAATCTCAAATGGCCAAAAGACATTTAGGGAAGTGCTCACCATCCTTAGTCATCAGGGAAATGCAACTGAAAATGACTCTGAGATACCATCTTATACCTGTTAGAATAGCTAAGATAAAAAAATACTCAGGACAGCTTATGTTGGAGAGGATGTGGAGTCTACTGGGTAAAAAACTGGAAGTGTGTGTGTGTGTGTGTGTGTGTGTGTGTGTGTGTGTGTGTGTGTAGGGAGAGGGGAGGGGGTGGTCAAGTTGTGGGAGGGGTACACTGGAAGAGCAATGAAAGAGATATCTTAATAGAGAGAGCCACTATGGGGTTAGGGAGAAACCTGGTGCTAGGGTAATTCCCAGGAATCCACAAGGATGACCCTAGCTAAGACTCTTAGCAATAGTGGAGAGGGTGCCTGGTCTGGCTTTCTATAATCAGTCTGGTGAATGTCCCAACTGTCATCATAGAGCCTTCATCCAGTAAAATGTTGGAACCAGATGCAGAGATCCACAACCAAGCACCAGCCCAAGAAGAGAGGGAGGAGGGAATACATGAGCAAGGGAGGCCAAGATCATGAAGGGGAAATCTACAGAGACAGCTGAACCAATTTCATGGAACTCATGAATTCTAGACGGACAGCCATGGAGCCTCCATGGGACCTGAACTAGGCCCCCTGAATGTGGGAGACAGTTGTGTAGCTGGGTCTATCTGAGGGGCCCCTGACCTCAAGACCAGGATCTATCCTTAGTGCTAGTTGGAGCCCATTTCCTAGGGTGGGATGCCATGCTTAGCCTTAATGCAAGGGAGAGGGACTTGGTCCTGTCTCAACTTAATGGGCCAGGCTTTGTCAACCTGCCATGGTACACCTTACCATGTGAGAGGAGAGGATGGGAGGTAGGCAAGGGAGAGCAGGAGGAGGAGTGAGAGGGAGAACTGTGGTTGGAATGCAAAATGAAATTTAAAATAAAGAAACCTAAAAAAAGGGGGGGTAGTGTCCAGTTACTTTTGGCAACCTGGTGAGCAGTCTCCAGACCACACCATACCAGTGGTCTGGCTGAACCATTAAGTGTAGGTTTAACAATAGCACAAAGGGGGAAAAAGCTGAAACATTTTCCATTGCCCTAAGTCACTTTCTTACTCCTTCTGAACTTTCATTTACAGAATGCTTTCTTGGAGCCTCTTAAACTTTCACATCCTCAGATAACACTTCCTTAGACCCTCAGAACTTAAGTTATCCTCAGTGCTTTCTCATTCTCGGACCTTTTATCACTTTCTTGGACTCTCATTGCAGCTGAGCTGAATTTTTACCAATAGTCTCTCCTGAACTCTCTTTAGGAATTTCAGTCCTGCCACACAGTGCCAAGTCTCAGTTGCTCTCCATGACCCCTTATGTCTTTTTAAAACTAATACTGCCTAAATGATGTATTATATCACAAAGTTCAGATACCGGCACGAGGTAGGTTCCTGTATGAGGTGCAGCTTTAATACCTTATTAAACAAGCATTGTTTCTTAAATTCTACCATAAACCCTGTTTTTATGATTTTTGTATTCAGGACAGGAATTATCATACAAAAATAGAGAAAACAGGTGTAGATGGTAAGCCCCAATGAAGGAGAGATGAATAAGGGAGTTACAGGGAACTGAATCAGCCTTTGATAGCCTGACATAGAGCAATGTCCTGACCCTATTAGGACAAGCTGTTGGTTAGAGTTGTGGGTCTCGGACAATAAACCACCATAAGTAAGAGCTACCCCTGACAGGTGTAGATAAGAAGAAATAGAGGAGAAAGCAAGTTTAGATATAAAAGATTTTTGGGTCATTTGTTTGTGCAGAAGTTGTCATCATTGAAAATCAAGCATGCTAGTTTTGGCCATTTGAACTTTGCTGAGGCCAGAGTGAGGTTTTAATAAAATCGGAGTCTGTGGAAGAAGAGGGAAAGGATCACAAAATGAACTCCCTGGAGGGAAGTTCCTATAAGCTCCAAGTGGAAGTTTAGAGACAGGAGGGACAAAGTCACAGGAGCCCAGATGGGCTTAAGGAAGCTGTGGGAGCTTAGCAGGCAACTCCCATGGGGAGGAAGCCCCCCAAAAGAAAGAAAGAAAGAAAGAAAGACCAGGGAGGGTTCCAATAGAGGGAGCAAGTATCTTTTTTTTTTTTTTTTTTTTTTTTTTTTTGGTTTTTTCGAGACAGGCCTTCTCTGTGGCTTTGGAGGCTGTCCTGGAACTAGCTGTTGTAGACCAGGCTGGTCTGGAACTCACAGGGATCCGCCTGCCTCTGCCTCCCGAGTGTTGGGATTAAAGGCGTGCGCCACCAACACCCGGCTAGCAAGTATCTTAATAAACCCCACTTGGTGGGGTTCCAGAGGATGTAGCAGGCTCTAGGAGCCAGAGTTACCAAGTAGGCAAGGAGAGATGGATGGTTAGAGCAGATGGAGGGAAGAAACAGCTAAAGAATTTGGAACCAAATATGATCAGTGGCAGAAGCAGTAGAAACAAATGATCCTTACACACCTTAAGAGTCAAATCAGCAATGGGAGTCATTTTGAAATGTTAAGGCATGGATACTAAGGGGTGAAGGGAAACTAAGTCGGAGATCCTGAATGATAGGTTCCATCATTTTGTTTTGTTTTGTTTTTTGTTTGTTTGTTTTTGTTTTCCGAGACAGGGTTTCTCCGTGGCTTTGGAGCCTGTCCTGGAATTTGCTTTGTAGACCAGACTGGCCTCAAACTCACAGAGATCCACCTGCCTCTGCCTCCCAAGTGCTGGGATTATCCAGATGGGTATATTGTGAGAGGGCCTTTGTAAGGTAGTCTAGTAATTGAGGTGGGTTTTTGTGACTTTCCTGGGTGACCCCTTGAATTTTTTTCACAATCTACCACCTTAAGGGTAGCCTTGTGGAGACCAGCCAGGAGGCAAGTTAAAAACTGATTCCTAGCTAGGCTATCCCCTGGTATTGTAATCCCATTCAGGGTCCTGGTTGAGGACTGCCCTAGCCTCAACTGTGTTGAGTTTGGTGGATTTCATCTGCATGGGCTGTAGCCTGGTCCCAGACTTGCCTACTCTCCTCTGGGAGAAGATTGTCAGTGAGAATCTTATAAACCTCATGGAAGGTGAGGTTGTAAGATTGGGTAATATATTGGATACCTGATTGGTTAACGTGGAACAAGGCCTTATATGTGATAGTCAAGTACTCTGCTTTAATTCCACATATTCAGCTCTGACTGGGTGGGTAGCCTGTTGTGGAGGAAGCAAAAGGGGAAACCAAAGAGGCTGGAGAGAAACAGAAGGGACTTCCGGTTGAGGCTGATAAGGGGGCGTTCACTAGCATGATAGAAATTAGCCTTATTTGGGCTTCATAGCTAGGAGTTGTTTCCTCCTTGGTTGGTTTATCCCAAAATGACATCACACCACATGGTTCCTTTAAGATTACCTAAGTACAGATCTTTACCTGTCAACCCCAGTGTTACAGATTTTTCAGATTTGTAACCTTACCCACCAAATTATATGTGGTGTTGTGACTAGGATGGGCTCTCCTGGTGCCTGTGTTCCCCCTCAAGGTCTGAGCTGCACTGGGATCCTGTTTTTTAATCCAGTCCACCCATAGTGGACTCATCTTAGCTCACTTATTGCTCAGCTTCCCCTTTGGTTGGTGTAAACGTTTCCCTGTGTCCATGGAAGTGACGGTTGAGTGTCTGGCAACCTCTGGTATTTTTGGAGGTGGAGATGCCCCAGCCATGGTCTTTAAGGCTACTGTGGGCCTCTTCCCCAACCCCATTCCACTACTCTGAGCTGCAGCTGGGCTATTGTGCCCCTTCCTGCCCTGCCCTGGGGACACCCAGACTGTCCTGACATTTCCCTTCTCCTCTTTCATCCATGGGAATGGTATCTCCCATTTCCCCTTGAGATGCCTCTTAGAAAACCTCCAGCCTGTCCACCTGATACCTGACCTGAAGTACCCTAAACTTAATCACTTTTGTAATCAAATTTGGCCTTAATATCTCTTATAATCAATGCAAATGGCTGCCTAATGGCATACTAGGTCCTAATTTTATTTGGGATCTTTACCAATACTGGGAGCAATTGGGGAACAGGAAAGAAATTCCACTTTCCCTACATTCAAGTTTTCTCTTTTATCCACTCCAAGCCCATTTTGTTTTTTTGGGCTGGTCATCTTCCCCTCCCCCCAATGTTCTGTCTTTTAAGTTACCATTGATTGATTTGTAAGCTTGTTGCAAAGTGGGGGCTGGAAGCACCCAGTAGAGGGAGAAAGGAGCAGGACAGCTGCAGCATAAACATACCTGGCATACACTCCTTCCTGGCTAGAGCGTCTCTCAGCTGCTTCCTGCAGTGGCTTCTGTCTGTGTCTAGAGCTGGATTCAGTTTTACAAGGATTTGGGTGTCTTTTAGGTAGGAATGGCATTAGACTGTTGTTATATGGTGTCCCACTTAAATTAAGAGCTGGTTCTGGGGCTGGAGAGATGGCTCAGAGGTTAAGAGCACCGACTGCTCTTCCAGAGGTCCTGAGTTCAATTCCCAGCAACCACATGGTGGCTCACAACCATCCCTTATGAGATCTGGTGCCCTCTTCTGGTGTGCAGATATACATGGAAGCAGAATGTTGTATGCATAATAAATAAATAAAATCTAAAAAAAAAAAAAAAAAGCCGGCTCTGGAGTTGGGGTATGGCTCCCCCTCCTCTAGACCCAAGCATACATGTTTAAAAGATTTCCTCCAAAATCTCTGCCCCATATCAGGCAAGGCACCTGCTATGTGACAGAGAAAGGAGAGCAAAACAAAATAAAGGGACAGACTATTCCCAGTGAGGACTGTTGCTACTCATCACATATGCTTTGGATTTTGTTCTAACTCTCTAAAACTATTGCCAAGGTATAAATCAAGAGAGACCCTGTCTTAAAAACAAACCAACAAGCAACAAAAACCTGAAGTATCGGACCGGGCGTTGGTGGCACACACCTTTAATCCCAGCACTCGGGAGGCAGAGGCAGGCGGATCTCTGTGAGTTCAAGGCCAGCCTGGTCTCCAGAGTGAGTGCTAAGATAGGCTCCAAAGCTACACAGAGAAACCCTCTATCGCAAATCCAAAACAAACAAACAAACCAACCAACCAAACACCTGAAGTATTTTGAAGTGAATGAACTGTGGATACAGTGAGTATAAGAGAATTTGTAGGGAAAGAAAAGCCACTGAAGTTTTTGATACTTTCTTATCATTTGTGCAATGTAGTAGCATCCACCCCAAACAATTCCTTGTCTCCCCAGACCTTGGACCCTCTCTTATACGGACTTGACATCTGTGTCCCTTGTGGTGGTTAAGGTGCTCCCTTATGTTCCTATATAGCAGCAAGGTTCTAGGTGAAAGGGTGATTGTCCATCCTCAGGGACGTGTCTCATGAGCACATCCCCAGGGCAGGGCAGATGCTCTGTCCTTCTTTCCCACAGAGATATAGGAAGCCTAGCCTGTACTCAGCTTCTTACTTGTCTGATCACAATATAACACTCCCTAGTGCCCAGTGAAAGAAGCTAGCTTTCAGCTTCAAAGCACAGCTGACAACGTGCTGCTGGAAACAGATGACAGGCTTCCATGATTCCACTTTGATGAAGTTGGCATGACACCCATAAATGTCCTTCTGATGTTGAGGGATTATTGAATTTGAAACCTAAATTGTTCATGTCAAGCCTCTTGGGCTTTGGGAGACTGCCTGTCCTGTGCATCTCCATGACAGGCTGACCTCTATAAATATCAATACTTTACCCTTTTAGTTATAACTGACTCTTCTCCTGTGGTGGTTTGAGGTCCCCATGGACTCATGTGTTTGAATGCTTGGCCTATAGGGAGTAGCACTATTAGTAGGTGGGTCATGTGGGGGCAGGCTTTGAAGTCTCTTATGCTCAAGCTATGCCCAGTGTGGTATAAGTTCACTTCCTATTTCCTCTGTTTCAAGATGTAGAAGAACTCTGAGCACCATGTCTGCCTGCATGCTGCCTTGCTCCTGCCCTGACAATAATGGACTAAACCTCTGAAACAATAAGCCAGCCCCAATAAAAATTTTCTTTTTTAAGAGTCCTGCCACTTGGGGCCATGCCAATCTGGGTGGCCTTTGCTGCCACCTGGGGCCATGGTAACAACCAGACCCAGGCTGCTGCTAAGGACTGTCTGGGTCTGTGGTCCCATCAAAATCCAAGATGGATGTTGATGTCTGTGGCCCATGTTTCTGCCAAAGGCCATATGAAGGCTGGAGTCTGGGCTGCAACGTCTGGCCTTGTTGGTGTCCAGAGGCCATGCTGTTGTCAAAGTCATCCTGATCTAAGTGGCTGGGGCTACCACCTGGAGCTGGGATGTTGACCTGGCTGAACTGATGTCTAGCGCCATGTCTAGGTGCATGGTCCAGCTGCAGCCAAGGTCTGTGTTGAAGTCTGTGACCCAGGTTGCCTCTAGGGCCCATAGGGAGGTCTGCAATCTGGGTCACAGCCTGAGGCCTTGGTGGAGTATGGGGGCCATGCTACAGTAGGGGCCATGCAGATCTGGATGGCCTGTGCTGCCACCTGGAGCTATGGTGGCATCCAGGCTTAGGCTACTGCCAAGGGTCATGTCTGGGTCCATGACCCTATAGCATTCAGGGTCTGGACTGATGTGTATGGCTCCTGTTACCACTGAGGGTCATGAGGATGCCCAAGGTCAGGTCAGACACCTAAATCTAGCTTGGTGTCCAAGGACCATGATGCATGCAGATCTGAGTGGCTTACCCTTGCTACCCAATGCCATGGTAACGTCTGGGCCAGAGCTGCAGCTGAGGGCCATGTCTGGGTCCATGGTCCTACTGCAGCCAGGGTTTGTGCCATGCAGATGCCTTAGGCCTGGGACCATGTTGGTGTCTCAGAGCCATACTGCCACTGGGGCTCATGCCAATCTGAGTGGCCTTCACTGCCACCTGGGGCAATGGTGACATTCAGACCTGGCTGCTGCCAAGGTCCATGGTCCTGCCATGGCTGAGGTCTGTGCTGAAGTTCAAGTCCCGTATTGCCACCAAAGATCACATAGAAGCCCAGGTTTGGGGCTGTAACCTGAGGCCTTGTGGTGTCTGGGGCCATGCTGCCACCAGAACCATCCTGACCTGATGTCTGGGCCCAAGCTGCTGCCATGTCTGGTTTAGCTGCAGCTGACATCTGTGTTGGTGTCTGTGGCCCATTTCACCTCGGAGGCCTTAGGAACCATTTGAGATGAAATAGGAGCCAGGATGTCATCTGGCCCCACCTTTGCTGACACCACTCCATCCTTTGCTGACCCAGGGAAAGCTGGCCTTGTCTCTTGATGAACACTGCAGCAAGAGAGCTGGCCCTGACCCTTACAGGAGAGCCAGCCTCTGCACTCCAGAGCGATGACTCACCCCTCACCACAGGGACAGGTGAACCAACCTTGAGGGCATGGGCTTAGGGGAGCTGACTCCATCCCTCATCTGAGGTGGGTGGTCTCCGTGGCCTGGACTGACCAGCTCAGCTACCACCCAGGCCCACAGTCAGGCCTTGGGTTGGCCTAGGGTGACATCTACCCCATCTTGGACCTGTTGGAGCTTGTGAAGGAACTGGTGCTATGGAACAATACCTGCAGGATCTCCAAGACTCAGGGCAGCCATGGAATATCAGAGAGAAGTTCTGGTGAGGACCCAGTGATGATGGTAGACAAGAAACCAGAGGCCCTGAACCAAACCAGTGACTCATTACAATGGACATTTGTTAGTTACGCTGATAGGACAAAAAGGGTATACTATATGACACACCAAGGTCCCTGGTGCCACCAGGACGAATGAAGAGTGTTGCAGAGGTGGGAAAGAGGGAGAAGTAAAGAGTTTGCTTGCTTGCTTTGTTTTGTTTTCTTTTGTGTGTGGGGTGTTGCAGGGGTGAGGGTGTGAGCTGTGATCCCAGCTTCTCCTTGAAGATATTTGACAGGTTATTTCATGTGGTGGCTTGGGAGGGGGCGGCTGACATACATTTATTCAGTCACAAAGAGAACGATGGACCTGGTGGTGCATATCTGTGATCCCAGCTCTCAGGAAGTTGAAGCTAGAGGATCTAAGAGTTTGGAACCCTATCTCAAAAAACAAAGAGTAGCTGGGCAGTGGTGGCACACGCCTTTAATCCCAGCACTCAGGAGACAGAGGCAGGCGGATCTCTGAGATCGAGGCCAGTCTGGTCTACGGATCGAGTTCCAGGACAGGCTCCAAAACAATACAGAGAAACCCTGTCTTGAAAAACCAGAAAAACAAACAAACAAAAAACCCCCAAAACAAAAACGAAGAGTAAGCACCACCACCACCACGCATTACCTGTCATTAAAGGGTGGTCATGCTACAGTCCACAGATGCAGAGAAGTAAAGGACTAAACCTGGGATGTTGGTGCATAGGGGAAATAGCAAAGATCAGAACAGGAGGGATCAGGTGCGGGAGAGGAAGTGGGGTGGAGGGACAGAGGACTGGGAGAGACTACTGAAATTGAGGGGCATTTCAGGCCCCCCCAATACAATGGAAACTTCCTGGAATATATGAGGGTGACCCTAGTAAAGACTCCTAGTAACGGGTGATACAGATCCTGAACTGGCCATCTTCTGTAACTAGGCAAGGCTTCTGGTGGTGGGACTGGGACATCAACCCAGCCACAAAACCTTCAACCTACAATTTGTCCTGTTTGCAAGATGTGCTGGGGTAATGGTGGCACAGAACTTGTGGGAGTGGCCAACCAATGACTGGTCCAACTTGAGGACCATGCCATGAGAGGGAGCCCACACCTGACACTGCCTGGATGGCCAGGAACCAGAGGCTGCATAGCTCAGACACCTAGGATAGAACCAAACACGACTGGCAAAAAAAAAAAAAAAAAAAAAAGTCAACGAAATGATTCTTCATTCTGCTTCCATATATAACTGCACACCAGAAGAGGGCACTAGATCTCATAAGGGATGGTTGTGAGCCACCATGTGGTTGCTGGGAATTGAACTCTGGACCTCTGGAAGAGCAGTCAGTGCTCTTAACCTCTAAGCCACCTCTCCAGCCCCACGAAATGATTCTTATTGATATTTTGCTATATACTCATAGACCATAGCCTAGCCCAGTGGTTATCAGAAAGACTTCATCAAGCAATTGACAGGAGCAGATGCAGAGACCCGTAGCTAAACATTAGGTGGAGCTCAGGGGAATCATGCAGGAGGGGGCATGAAGGATTGTAGGATTCAGAGGGCTCAAGGACACCATAAGAACACAACCCACAAAATCAACTAAGCAGGGGTCGTAGGGGCTCATAGCAGCCTCTGCATATATGTTATGGTTGTGTAGCTTGGTGTTCTTGGGACTCCTAACAGTGGGATGGGGATTGTCTCTGATTCTTTTGCCTGTTTTTAGAACCCTTTTCCTCCTACTGGGTTCCTTCATTCAGCCTTGATATGAGAGTTTATGCTTAATCTTGTAATTTGTTATGTGATGTTTGGTTCATATCCCTGGAAAACCTGCTCTTTTCTGAAGAGAAACAAAAAGTATATCTGGGGGAGAGGGGAGGAGGGAGGGGAAACTGTGGTTGAGATGTAATATATGATAGAAAAAAAAAAAACAGAACAAGGGCTAGAGTGCTTGCTTTAGCAACATTAGAGTGATACAGAGAAAATTAGTATGGTCTCTGCACAAGGATTATCTACAAATTTGTGAATTGTTCTATATTTAGAAGGAAAAGAAAGAGCTGTGGTTATATATAGCTCAGTGATAAAATGTTTCCCTAGCATACATGAGGCCCTGGGGTGCATCTCCAATGTCACCAGAAAGAAAAGAGAAAAAAGTGACTAAGTTTCTGTCCTGCCCAAAGGGGCAACATGGGGATCCATAAGAAAGCTCCTGAAGGAAGGGTTCCATCTAGTGTAACTGCCTTCTATGAAGGGCATTTTGTCATTTCAAGTGAGCACAACCGTGATGTTGTGTCATGGCTCTACCCTTTCCAGGCAGTCTTAGGGGTTGGATCTATCCCCAAATAATTCAGGTGTCAAAGTTTTGACCACCCCCCAATACTTCAGAATGTAACCGTGGGGGTCTCAGTAGGAGGGGTGTCTTTACAAAAAAAAAAAAAAAAAAGGAAATTTGGACACAGCAAACAAATAGAGATGGGATGATGTCACAAGCCACGGAACATCAAGGCTGGAAGTAAGGCGACAGGGGCTTGTTGATTTTTATACACAGACTTCAGCCCCCAGTATTGCATGAGGGTACAGATTTCTGTGCACACTGCCTTGTCTGCAGCCTGGGTTACAGCAGCCACAACCAGTGTAAGATGGCAGGAGGTAAAAGTGACCGAGTCAGGTGACTCATCACCAGGTGTTCTTTGGTTCTTGGTATGGGTCTTTGGTGGGGCATTAACTAGGAGAATCTAACACTGGAAGCCCCTGGGGAGCTGAGCTGTGGTCAAGTCCAGCCCTGTTGAACAATGAGCAACCCTAAGCAGAACCTCTGTAAGTTGTACAAATTCAGAAGTTTAGAAATTTTCAGGTCTAAGGTTGTATCTGTTGTGAATTCCTGTGTGTGTGTGTGTGTGTGTGTTCTTTTGTTTGTTTGTTTTGAGACAGGGTATCTTTGTGTGGGCTTGGCTTTTGTGGAACTAACTCTGTAGACCATAGACCAATCTGGCCTCAGACTCACAGAGATCCACCTGCCTCTGCCTCCCAAGTGCTGTGATTAAAGGGTTACAGCCATGGTCCCTCCACAGCCTGGGTACAGGTCCTGAGACAGGGAAGAGCAAAGAAATGAATTGTTTGACCACCAGATGAGTTTCACAAAAGTGGCTGGCCCAGAATAAGTCCAGCCCTCTTTATTTATACATTAAAAACAAGCTTGTTTTTTCATACTAACAAGCAAGTTTTTCCCATCCTCCAACGTTAACCTCTAGCAAAAAACAGTCAAATGTTTTTTTCCAACTTTTACATCAAAATATCTTTAAATCAAAACCAACATTTACCATTTTGCTAGCAAAATATCAAGCCAGGTGCATTCTGTCCTTACAAAACTAAAAGGTGATTGACATAGGCACACATTTCCAAGAATACTGCTGTTCAAAACATATTTACAGAAATAGGGTGGTCTGCCTCTGATCCTGTCAGCACTGAATCAGAACAGCTCCTGGGTCTAAAGGGACAGCTGACATCCCCTGACAAGAAATCTGAGAAGCATCAGTTCCCAAAGAATTTTAGGGAAAATATTCAAGAAAAAAAGGGGCTTCCAGGAATGATCACATCTGTCCCGTGCATGATTGACAAAAATGACACTAAAACCACCAAGAGAATCACCAATATTACAAGAGAGAAAAGAGAGTGCAAACTATGTGGTCCCAGCAGTATTCTGTGCTATCCCAAAGTTCACTGGTCCTTGCTGAGTGAGACTGTCCCGTGGGCTTTGCCTCTCTGGAGACCCATGGGGCAAGCACACATATACTGGTTCGAAACTAGGCCACACAGCTCCCAACAGTGTACTCTTTTAATATGTGTGTGTTAATTAAATTTATTTACTTATTTTACATCTTAACCACAGTTTCCCTCCCTCCTCTCCTCCCACTCTCTCCGACCACTTCCTCTTTATATACACACACACACATACATACATACACACACACACACACACACATACATACACACACACACACACACATACATACATACATACACACACACATACACACACACACACATACATACATACATACATACACACACACACATACATACACACACACACATACATACATACATACACACACATGCATGCATGCATACATACACACACACATACACACATATACACATACATACATACACACACACATACATACATACATACATACATACACACACAGACATACATACACATACATACACACACACATACATACATACATACATACATACACACACACATACATACACATACATACACACACACACATACACACATATACACATACATACATACACACACATACATACATACATACATACACACACATACACACATATACACATACATACATACACACACATACACACATATACACATACATACATACACACACATACATACATACATACACACACATGCATGCATACATACACACACACATACACACATACATACATACACACACACATACATACATACATACATACATACACACACACACACATACACACATACATACATACACACATACATACATACATACACACACACATACATACATACATACATGCATACACATACATGCATACATACATACATACACATACATACATACATACACATACATACATACATACACACACACACATATATACATACATATGAATGATGTTTCTTAAAATGTGAGGAGTGAAGACTGCAGGCTAGGTTGTTTAACCTAACTTTTCACTTTTGGGTGAGAAAATAGCTTTGTCTACTGATGTTCAGTATTTTGTCTGAGTATGTTAGCTGTTGTATATAGACTTCTGTCTAAAACCTCAAGTCTATTACTGTTTTAGAGGTGCTTCAGACATCTTGCCCAGGGATGGGTCTGATGTCCACCTGCCATTTGCTGTCTGAGTGGGTCATGACCTCAGACCTCCTTAGCACATTTGTACTGCAGGGCCTGAGTGTTGGGCTCTGTTGTCAGTATTTGTCCCTACTTCTTTCACTCTGTTCCAGCTTGGCAGCCTGTGTGCTGGAGGGATGATGACCCTTTGCGTGAACTTTTCTGCCATCTACCTGGACTCATTCCATAGCAGATGTGTTTCATGTATGAGTAACTGCTTTCCTCTTCCTCCCACAGAGTCTATAGAAGACACAGCAGCAAGACTCCCAGATGAACAACCGAAAGGAAGATATGGAAATCACTTCTCACTACCGGCACCTGCTTCGGGAGCTCAATGAGCAGAGGCAGCACGGAGTCCTGTGTGATGTATGTGTCGTGGTGGAGGGCAAGGTCTTCAAGGCACACAAGAACGTCTTGCTTGGGAGCAGCCGCTACTTCAAGACACTGTACTGTCAGGTACAGAAGACATCTGACCAGGCCACAGTAACTCACTTGGACATTGTCACAGCCCAGGGCTTCAAGGCCATTATTGACTTCATGTACTCTGCCCACCTGGCTCTCACCAGCAGGAATGTTATTGAGGTGATGTCAGCTGCCAGCTTCCTACAGATGACTGACATCGTGCAGGCCTGCCATGATTTCATCAAGGCTGCACTGGACATCAGTATCAAGTCAGATGCCTCAGATGAACTCTCTGAGTTTGAGATTGGCACCCCAGCCAGCAACAGCACAGAGGCACTGATCTCAGCTGTGATGGCTGGAAGGAGCATCTCCCCATGGCTGGCTCGGAGAACAAGTCCTGCCAATTCTTCTGGAGACTCTGCCATTGCTAGCTGTCATGAAGGAGGGAGCAGCTATGGGAAGGAGGACCAGGAACCTAAGGCCGATGGCCCTGATGATATTTCTTCACAGGCTTTGTGGCCTGGAGATGTAGGCT
Organism: Cricetulus griseus; assembly: GCF_003668045.3. Lineage (NCBI taxonomy): Eukaryota > Metazoa > Chordata > Mammalia > Rodentia > Cricetidae > Cricetulus > Cricetulus griseus. Next base: position 474,283 of record NC_048599.1, read on the forward strand.
ATGGGTCTCTGCACATCAAGGAAGAACAGGTTTCGCCATCACATTATGGAGGGAGTGAGCTTCCATCCTCTAAGGACACTGCAATACAGAACTCTTTATCAGAGCAGGGTGCTGGGGATGGCTGGCAGCCCACAGGCCGGAGGAAGAATCGGAAAAACAAAGAGACTGTCCGACATATCACGCAGCAGGTAGAAGAGGACAGCCGGGCTGGCTCCCCAGTACCCTCATTCCTGCCAACATCGGGATGGCCTTTCAGCAGTCGAGACTCAAGTAAGCCTTTCTTGTGACAGGCTGGGTGCAGGTGGCCAAGTCACTGTGTTGACTGTGGCCCAGGTCATGCTGTTGGTGACATGGCACATTCCCACGCTCACACTACTGGTTTCCCGTGGTTGCCTCCTATCACAGTAAATTAGTATGACTGCAGGAAATATGACCTACGTGTAACAAAGGCTAAGATGACTTTGGGTCCTTAACAGCCCTGGTATGTCTATCCCATCGATACAGCTCCAGTATGGAGAGGTTGCCTGAGTGCGGCTTCCATGAAACAAGTAAGACAAGCTACAGGGTCTGTAGTTGAAAGAGTAGGGAGACAGTTGGGAAAGGTCATCATTTTGAGTTGTCTGCTTTTCCATTTATCACACCTTTCCTTGGTACTGTCAGGGCCACCTGGAAAGTCACTAGAGTGTTTCTCAGCTCTATTCCCCACCCCAGACCTCTGCTTGGCTCTCGTAGTGTTTGGTCTTCAGTTTCTTGCTGCCTCAAACTGGGATGTTGGTAACTGAAAACAGCTTCACAGTGAGGGGTAAATGTGTCTTGTGGCTCAGTGGTCACAGGCATGTACTACTCCTGCTGAGGACCCAAGTTCAATCCCCAGCACCCATGTCTGGTGGCTCCCAACTGCCTGTAACTCTAGCTTCAGAGAGGTCTGATACCTCTGGCCTCCATAGGCACCTGTACTCATGGGCATACACCAGCACCCACATACTTACATTTTTAAAACTTTTATTATTTTTTAAATCTTAATCACAAGTGTATGCAATGAGTTGGGATTATATGTGCACATGACTCCAGGTACCCACAGGGGCCAGAAGTAAATGTGAGCTTCCCAACGTGGATGTTGGGAGTCAAACTTGTGTCTTCTGCAAGAACAGTATACTCTTAACTGCTGAGCCATCTCTTTAGCCCCCTCTGCCTTGTAAACATTTTTAACTGAGCAGTTTACTGGCATTAGATATATTCACGTTGTACTATTATCCATCTCCAGAACTTAAAAAAAGAAAGTTTTTAGATTTGCTTATTTTGTATGAATGTTTTGCCTGCACTTACGTATGTGTGTCATGTGTGTGCTTGGTGCTAGTGGAGGTCGGCAGCGGCTATCATACACCCTGGAACTAGAGTTAGCTGATTGTTGTGAACCATCACATGAACACTGAGAATTAAACCTGGGTCCTTTACAAGAGCAACAAGTGCCCTTAACCACTGACCATCTCTCTCCACACACTTCAGTTTTATTTTTAAAGGGCTCATTGCCCTGTGTTTCCAACACTGAGCCACCAAACACGGAGCCAGAGCCAGATTTTGGCATGTTTGTAAAAGTTGGTTCTCTCAGCGTTGCTCCACCTTGGGCTGAGTCATTCTCTGTGCTGGTGTCCTGGGGATGGGAGGTCTGTGCCCACAAGGTATCAGTGGCATTTGACACAGTTGTGACAGCCACAAATATCTCCTGACATGTGCACTTGTCTCCAAGCAGCCCCGTGCTCCCTAGGGGTGGACTGAACTGAATCAGAAGAGTATCAGTCATTTCCTGATAGTTGTTCCTGTGGAGAGGCTCTCCAAGCAATGGGCATGGCTGGTGTGATGTCTGGTTCCTGGATTTGCTAATAATCTTTCATCAGTTCTGACCCAAACCTGCTGAATGCTGAGACTTTTGGGGCACATTTTGAGGCTCACAGATGTTGGAGGCCATCTTCCACTTGTCTCAGAATATATGTGTGTGCCCAATTAGTTTTTCTGTAGGTGACAATACTGGGGCATTTATCCCATGGGAGTCAATGGTAAATTAGTAAGTGGAACAATCCCAGAGCCTGTGGGCTGGAGGTTTCAAATGCAGTCATCGAGCAGAAGGTGTTTTCGGAATCCAACAAGTGATTTTGGCTGTATACTTTCTTAGTCCTAAATCCTTGGGTTGCCAAGGCAACTGTGAACTGCTTTTGCTTGGGGATTCTGAAGGCTGAGATAAGGATGTGAGGTGTAGGCTGGAGCGTGGGATGCTTCCTGCATGTCATGGTAGTGTGTCATTCGTTGAGCCTCTGCCACTCTGGTTCTCAGATTGATTAGGAAACATGAATCATGACACTTGATGGAGGTCAGTTTGTTTTCATTAAAGAATAAGAGATTGATATATTATTTATAGGGGAAAAGGCTCTTCTTAAAGGCACCCATCAGGTAGACATGTCAGGTGCCATTGGGGCTTTCTGAGCAGTTGCTCAGATGTGAAACCTGGTCCTCGCCACTTGTCCTCTCTGTGTCTCCATCTCAGCTCCTGGTGGCCCCTGAGACCACTCAACTTTTACAAGTGATTTTCTAAACAAAAAGTCAAATGCATTATAACCCAGTGATAGCTGGTGGAAATAGCATTCAATAAGCACATTAGTTGTGCATGTCCATGTGATGGACACAGGCAAGCCTTCTGGCTGAGGACCTTCCATCTCTCTCTAAAGCCTCCCCTGATCCATCTGCAGGGCAGTTAGGGATGCTTCTGTGAGGTGAAATTGTGTCTGACAAGCTCAGGGATGGTGAAGAAACATTCTAGGGCCCCCCAGCCACACACATTCCTAAAATATACAGCAAGCATCAAAATGTAAGCTATTTTAAAGTTAAAGGTTTTGTTGAGTTAATGTACTGGACTTTAAGAAGATTGAACCTCTGCATGTTGGAATTTTTAAGGATACATCAGGATCTCAGTGCAGTTCCAGCTGAAGATGGGGAGTCTGTGGCATTCGGTGTTGACCATACTCTGTGGCACCTCCCTGCTTGGGTGATGGACGGCATGGGCTTTCAGGATGAGTTCTTTTCGTTCTTCTCTGGATCACATACAGCCTACATTTCCCTTCCCAGGTCATCCCTGGCAGTGAATGGGAACTGGAGTTAGGGGTTCAAAGCCTCCTAGACCATCATAGCCATCCTGGTCCACACAACATAGCTGAGAGAACGTAACAGGAACTAAAAACCATGTGAGCTTATCTTTTGCCCATATACTGGTTTGATGATCTGCCATGGCTGTGCAGAGTATTGCAAGCACTCTAGTTCTGGTGCTGGCTGGGCCTTGGACATCACACTATTGGTAAGGTTACCTTTTCATGATGTAGTTTAGACAATGTAACAAATTTGATCATCATCATTTTTTTTTTAAATTCTTCTCTTGTACATTTCGTCCTGACCACTGTTTCCCCTCCTTCCACTCCTCCTCCATTTCCCTTCAGAACTGATCATCTTTGTGAAGAAAATTGTCTGTGCTCGGTGTGGCTTTGAGCAAAGAGATTAGCATGGCTCTGAGGGAAAAGGTGACACCATCTGCTTCAGTCCCCCCACACTCCACATCCCATGGCACTGCTCTGGGCTTCGTCTCACCTGTGTGGTTTTCCTCCCGATATGACTGACAGAAAGCAGCTCTGATTGGAGCATGTTGCACTGTGTTTAGCGTGGCAGCTGGCAACCACACAGGCAAAACTGCCCTCTTTTGGATGGCTTTGTTGAAATGAAGACCTGGCGCTGAAGTGGGAGAGTTTATTACCCCTTCTTGTCATGCCACAAAATAGAGAAGTAGGCGGGAACAAGAGGCGAGTGCAAGCATAGGTCAGAAACTTGGGGTGTTGTGGGAAGAGATGTCCTGGCATTCGGCGGTGCTTATGACAGGCTGAACTCCAGAGCTCAGTCACATTCTTACAGACCCAGTGCATACAAAGTGACTTTTCATCTTATGGGGAGGGGCTGCTGGACTCAGGCCCACGACCTTCCCTTTTGCACCTCTGAGCAGTACTCTGTCAGAGCCTCCTTGTGATCCTGAAGGGTTTCATTGTCCTTCCCTCTGCAGGCTGAGCTCTGATGGAATTGCTTTGCATTGTCATGGTGTTTTTAAAAATGTTGGATTTACAGATGGTGAACTCAAAAGGGTTTCTATGGACATAGACCAGTCTAAACATTCTTTGAGATGAGGAGGCGAGGTGAGTAGTCACCCTGTGGTACCTGGGCAGAGTTGATGGTCTATGGTTCCCACCAGAAAAGTCCAGGTAGTGCCTCCTGGTCTGGTGTAGTCACCTGGGCTGAGGAATGAACAGACAGCTGTATGGAGGGATATGCTTCTGGGAACCCAGAAAGCCGCATGTTAAGGTGACAGTAGGCAGAGCACTGGCACCCCCAGACTCTGCAGGGATCTTTCTGGTTTGTTGCAAAGAAGGCAGATTCTGGTAGGATGCCCAGTTAGTGGAACAGTCTCCTTTGAATTGAGTTGCCCTTGTCTATGGTAATATTTATTGTTTATTTTACTTTGTTTCACTAGGGTATCTCACTCTGTAGCCCAGGCTGGCATTGATTTTATAGCTTTCCTGCCTCCACACCTCAAGAGCTGGGGTTAAAGGTGAGGGCTTATGGTGGTGCCTGCCAGTGGTTTATTTCCTAGTGTTATACAGATCTATAGTTTGATCACCATGTTGTACTCCAAGCGAAGAAGCATCATTGTCAGGTTCCTACAGAGAGACACTGCCTTCAAGTTACTCCCAGGACCTAGTTTCTCCTCCAGCAGCTCCTGTGAGATCTTCACAACCAAACCTCCACATCTGGAGTATGCATGGAGTTGTTCTTTTTGCCACTCTCCTATGAGGCCCCTGGTTGGGTCCTTTCTTGAGCCTTAAGTTTTATCCTCTTTTTCTAGCATCCATAGACTATGCCACAATAGTGCTGTGCCGATGCTGGAGCCTAGTGAGCTGGCCCAGACTAGCCAGTGATGCTGCGTCTCATAGCAGCATGCCTCATACAAATCGAGGAACTTACTTATGTTAAAATATTCAGGCTGACGGAATTTCTTTTTTTCAAGGTTCCAAAATCTGTAATAATTCAGATTAAAACAGGTATATAAATGAGAAAGCAATTTATAAACTTACACCTAATGAGTTTATTTACTTGTACTATTAATGATTGTTTTTATTTTATGTGCATTGTTGTTTTTCCTGCATGAGGGTGTTGGATACGCTGGAACTTAAGTTACAGACAGTTGTGAGCTGCTATGTGGGTGCTGAACTTGAACCCAGGTCCTCTGCAAGAATATCCAGTGCTGTTAACTGATGAGCTACCTCTCCAGCCCCTAAGCCAGTACTCTTAACAGTGAGCCATCTTTTCTGCTCCTAGACTCTTGATACATTCTTAAATAGGAATTTATAGAAAGAGGAATGAATATATATGTAGATAGATAGATAGAGAGAGAGAGGGAGAGAGAGAGAGAGAGAGAGAGAGAGAGAGAGAGAGAGAGAGAGACATGCACACACACAAGGTGTTACTGTGCAACTCCAGCTGGCCTTGAATGTCCTGCCTCAGCCTCCTGAGTGCTGGGATTGCAGGCTTGAACCCACTATGTCTGGTATTATTTCATGTGCTCATTTGAAGACTTTTATGCCAGGCTTTCTTCAAGGACTTTAAGGATTAGGCTGTGTGGTTCAGTGGCAGAGGTCCCAGAGTTGAGCCTTACTTCCGTAAGATAAACTAAAGTGACAAAAGATAATGAAAGTCATTTTTTAAACTGAGTATCTGTAAACTGGAGAGATGGCTTAGTGTTTAAAAGCACTTTTTGTTCTTGGAGAAGACCCAGGTTTGGTTCCCAGTACCCACAAGGTACAACTGCCTGTACCTCCAGTTTCATGGCATAAAATACCCTCTTCTGGCCTCCACAGGCACTGAGTGTACATCATGTCCTTACATGTAGGCAAAACTCATACTGTAAAATAAACCCATAACCTAAAATCAAAATAAATAAATCCCGAGGAACTGGAGAGATGGCTCAGCGGTTAAGAGCATTGGCAGCTCTTCCAAAGGTCCTGAGTTCAATTCCCAGCAACCACATGGCAGCTCACAACCATCTAAAATGGCATCTGACACCTCTTATGTCTGATGCTTTCTTCTGTTATGCAGGCATACATGCAAATAGAGCGCTCATTTACATAAAATACATAAGTAAACAAATCTTTTGGGTCAGTCGATGGTAGTGCACACCTTTAAACCCAGCAGTAGGGAGGTAGAGGCAGGCAGAGCTATGTGAGTTTGAAGCCAGCCTAGTCTACAGAGCGAGTACCAGGACAGGCTCCAAAGCTACACAAAAAAACCCTGTCTTGAAAAAGAAAAAAACAAAATAGGCAAACACAAAATCTGAGAGTCAAACATTGTTGGGTGAACTCTTCATGGAGAGTTGTAACAAATACATACTTACTCTAAATAGGGTATCAAGAACAAGCCAAAGAAACCATTCTATCAAAGCCCAACTTGGTGAACCAATGACTTTACTGGGTTTACTTATAAAGCATGGGGAAGGGTTACTTACAGTAGTAGCATGAGTGACCCTAAAAGAGTCACATCACCAGAGATTTCCATTGCAGCATGGATAATGACCACAGAGATCACTAACCTTTCACACATTGTGTGCTCTAGCCTTCTTTGAGTCCAAAGATCACATAAAGAAATAACTTGTCTGACAGAGAAGTTCAAACAGGAGTGGCTGAGATCTCCAATGGGGATCTGATGGTCCTCCCCAGCACTCAAGCCCAGTCTTGCGGGTCACTTCCAAGTGGCCATAGCCATTCTTAAGATAGTAACGGCTATTAGATCCTAAAGACAACCTTCAACAATAAATAGGTAGCAGGAATGTATAAAGCTGCTAACACTGCAGTCCACTGAGGTGGCTGGCACCCTCAACCAGCAACCTAGGGATCTCCCCTATCCCAGAACTGATTCACTGTGCCTCCGACTTTCCTGTCAAGGGCACTTTGCCAGGTCTGTGTTCTCAAAGCAGCCATAGCCAGCTGTCCTCTAGCCAAGACTTTACTTTCCTGGTGAGCTGACTCTGTTCCCTTGAATGTGGGGCACCGAGGTATGGACATACTACTAGACTGTTTGCACAGTAAGAACCACAACTGGCACTTACAGGACCCCAGCCTTTGTATAGTGTGCCACCATGTGTTGTGGCTTAAAGCGACACATTTGAGTTACCTGCAGGCTCCAGGAGTTTGCAATGGTCAGCAGACAGCAGGCAGTTCCCAGTTTCCTGTCTTCTCCACTACCCAGAGATTTCTGTGGCCCTTGGCTCATGGCCCATGCATTCCTGCCCTGCCTCCATTCTCATTTCTTTAACTCTCCTGCTTCTTCCTTGTGATTCCAGTTAAGGCTACACAATGGCCTGGGACTGTCTGCCTATCTCACTGTCTCTTACCTCCTCAAAGGGTGACGTAATGACAGGCTCTGTGATTATTGGGGGGTCAGACTCTGGCATCATTTCAGGCTGTTGTCATTTTTCTCATGTGCAAATGTGTAAAAGAGGTGAGCTTTTTGGTGAAAATTACTATTCTCTTTTGAGGTGTAATGCACATGTAATAAACTAGAGCAGTAACGTTTATGGTTAGGGGAGCTGGAGAGGTGGTTCAGTGGTTAAGAACTCTCTCCGTTCTTCCCGAGTTCCTGAGTTCAATTCCCAGCAACCACATGATGGCTCACAACCATCTATAATAGGATCTGATGCCCTCTTCTGGCTTAAAGGTGTATGTGCAGATAGAGCACTTAATATCCATTAAATAAAGACATCTTTAAAAGTTCATGGTTAGAACAATATTGTTTGTATCTCTAATGTTCTATTGAAAAATTATTCATAATTAATATTGAAGCCAATATGATGACACGCCTGTAATCCTAACATTGCAGAGGCTGGGGTAGGAGACTTTTTTTGAGTTTGAGGCTGGTCTGGCTTTTATAGCAGAACCCTGTCTCATAAAATAAAATAAAATAAAATAAAATGGAAAGAAAAGTGCCAGGTGGCTGGGCATTGGTGGCGCATGCCTTCAATCCCAGCACTTGGGAGGCAGAAGCAGGCAGATCTCTGTGAGTTCCAGACCAGCCTGGTCTACAAGAGCTAGTTCCAGGACAGCTTCCAAAGCCACAGAGAAACCCTGTCTCAAAAACCAAAAAAAAAAAAAAAAAAAAAAGAAAGAAAGAAAGAAAGAAAGAAAGAAAGAAAAGAAAAGTGTCAGGCATGGAGGCCAAAGCAGGGCTATCTCTGTGATTTCGAATCCAGCCTAGAATATAAAGCAAGTTCCAGGACAGCCAGGTCTGTTACACAGAGAAACCCTGTCTTAAAAAACCAGAGAGAGAGAAAGTGGGAGGAAGGAGGGAGGGAAGGAAGGAGGAGAAGGCAGAAGGAAGGAAGGAAGGAAGGGAGGGAGGGAGGGAGGGAGGGAGGAAGGAAGGAAAGAAAGAAAGAAAGAAAGAAAGAAAGAAAGAAAGAAAGAAAGAAAGAAAGAAAAGCAACCAGGTGGTGGTGGTGGATGTCTTTAATCCCAGCACTCAGGAGGCAGAGGAAGGTGGATCTCTAAGTTTGAGGCCAGCCTAAACTATAGAGTGAGTTCCAGGATAGCCAGGGCTACATAGAGAAACCCTGTCTTGAACAACAAAAAACAAAAACAAAAAAAGATGATAAAAGCTGAAAAAAATGAAATAGTGAATATATCTGCTGCTGCATTTCCCAGTTGTTAACATTGTGTTTTTATTCTATTAAATGCCATCCACTTGAGGGTTAGAGAGATGGCTCAGTGGTTAAAGGAACTTGATGCTTTTGCAGAGGACCCAGGTTCAGTTCCCAGCACTGACATGGTAGCTCACGATCATGGTTAACTCAAGTTCCAAGGAATTCTATGCCGTCCTCTGACCTTTGAAAATACTAGGCACATACCTGTTGCACATACATACATGCAAACAATCACTCATATGTATAAAATAAATAAATTATAAAAAATATACTTACCTGAAATGCCACCTTATTTTTTGTTTGTTGTTATTTCAAAGTAAGTGGTAGACAGCAGGTTTTCCATTCCAAGTTATCATTAGAGTTCAGTGTGTTTACAATTTTAGGTGAAGTTTAGCCGCTATGAATGTGCCAAACCTCAGTGCTTATTTGATATTTGATGAATACAGCCCTTAGCACCAAAAAGGAGTTGAACTCTCTGGAGTCTCCCTGGGTTGATTTAGATTGTGTAGCATTTTATCCAGTGGCATCCAACAACGTACAGCAGTACCTTCTGCTGAGAATTCTTACATGCGTTACTGTCTTTGTGGCTAACCTGTGCAGCATCTACCTGAATGTTACACTTTGTTCATTACAGTGTCATAAACACTGTCTGCATACTGCACCCTTTGTCTGTCTGTCTGGTGATGATAGGCACAGATCTGCATGTACTGTGGTTGGAAGCAGAGCTTCTGCAACACCGTCAGGCTCTTTTAGGGATGCCTGTATTTGTTTTTCTGTAGTAACCACTCCATCATGGAGAGGCTTGATCATGGGAAGGAATGTGCTCAAACTTAGAAAAATCTTTGAAAAATTTTCCTAAGTGCCTATACCATCTGCCTGCCACCATTAATGAATAAACCTTGTTGCTTTTCACATTTTAATTTTAACCATGCAAAGTGTTGAGTTTTGACAAATCCATTCATATGACAGAAACTATCAACCCAGTTCTCTTGTGGGTGTTCTCAATCGGTCCCCAAGCCCCAAAGGCAATGGCAAAGCCAGCTTGGGAACAGGTAGAGAATATTTCAGGAAAGGAAGTACCTTGGATCTGCCCCCCCCATTTTGAGATATGTAGATTTACATGTCATTATGAACAATATTACAAAAGCTGGGTGTAGTAACTCTTTCCTGTCATCCTGGTACTCTCACTCTATAGTCCAGGCTGGCCTCTAACTCTCAGCAATCATGCCTCAGCTTCCCAAGTGCTGGGATTACAAATGAGAACTACCACATACAGCATAGTTTTCTTTTAATTTTTTGAGTAAAGGTCTCTCTTGATTGACTGGCCTTGAACTCACAGAAATCCACCTGCTGCTGCCTCCCAAGTGTTAGGACTAAAGAAGACATGCATCACTATGTCTTGTCATTCATTTGATTATTTTTTAACATTGCCATTGAAGTCTTTCCCCCTAATGTCACCAAATTTATTTGCCTCTAACACTTGAGACAGTGATTGTGAGGGGTTCAGTCATGTAACTTGTCATGTTGCATGTCGGCTTTGGTCAGGCCCTTATCTTAGTAAGGATTCTTGTGTGTTATGTTGACTCTTAGCTCACAGAAGCATTTTGGTAGCCTTTGTAGGAGGTAATCTGTTTACCTGGGAGCTATGTTTTGAGAAGAGTGTGAAACTTATTGTCACGGTTGGCTAAATGACATAACTCTGGAGGCTGATTCCAAGAATTTCTGTCCAAGTCTCACCATCCACTTGTTTCCAGGCCCATGGCTCAGCAAGTTAGATGCAAGAGAGAAACATACTTTAAATTCACATAAATTCACCGGGCGGTGGTGGCGCACGCCTTTAGTCCCAGCACTTGGGAGGTAGAGGCATGTGGATCTCTGTGAGTTCGAGTCCAGCCTGGACTACAAGAGATAGTTCCTGCATAGCCTCCAAAGCCACAGAGAAACCCTGTCTCAGAAAAAAACAAAAAAACAAAAAAATTCACATAAATTCCTAAGAGTTAAGTTGCTCAAAAATCGCACTATTGGTCTGAAGGGATGGCTCAGTGGCTAAGAGCCCTTGTTGCTCTTGCAGGGACGTGGGTTTGATTCTTAGCACCCAATAATGGTTTCACAACCATCTGTTACTCCAGTTCCAAGGGATCTGATGCCCTCTTCTGACCTCTATGGGCATCAAGCATACATATGGCGAACTTACGCACATGCCGGCAGAGCACGCACACAAAATAAAAATATGAATACAATCTAATAAAAAGTTTCCTTAAATCCTAGGGCATGTGAAGCACATGCTAGCTTTCTGCAGGTAGTTGAGTGGTTTTCAGCTTTTTATGACGATATTAAAGCCCACCCCGTGTCTTAGAGAACTCCAGTTTCCGTTTGACATCATTACTGTTAAGCATTCCGTTTGACATCATTACTGTTAAGCATGGTCTAGGAGGCCCTAAGCACACAGAGACACATTGATATTTTCTTTGCTTCTGGTGTTCTCTTTCTATCCTGTGCTCTTGGGAAAGAGGTTTAGGGGAGCCTTGGGCCGGTCATCTTTGAGAAACTGCCAGCCTTCCAGATGCAGACCCTATTCCAATATGTATGTATGATTCATGTTTTCAGTTATGACAAGGCTTCAGGTTCTCCACCTCTTCATTGATACTTGTTTTCTGTTGGTTTGATAGATGCTGTTCTCATAGGTGTGAAATTGTATCTCAGTGTGGTTTTGTTTTTCTTACAGTGCTGCGGTTTGAAGGCAGGGCCTTGGGTATGCTAGGCAAGCACTACCACAGTCATGCCTGACTTCTTACCCAAGTGCTAGGGATTCAGACTCAGAACTGCATGCTTTAATGGGAAGTGTTTTTAACCCACTGAGCCATCCCCCCAGACCTATGTCTTTGGTTTGTATTTCTCTTATGACAAAGATGTTTGAATATCTTTTTGTGAGATTATTGGCCATCTGTATCTTTAGATAGCTGTCTAATCAGATCTACTGCGTGTTTTTATTTATCTTTATTATTGAATTAAAAGAGATTTTATAGTCTTGGTATATGTCTTATCAGCTATGTAATTTTGGAGTGGGCTATGGTTCAGTGGTAGAGCGCTTACCTACTATGTATAGGTCTTAGGTTCAATTCCCCATACCAGGTAAACAAGGCATGGTGTCACACAACTGTAATGCCAGGACTTAGGGGATGGAGGTTGGGAGGATCAGGAGCTCAAGGTTATCCTTGGCTACAAAGAGAGGTAGAGGGTAACATGGGGTTCATGAGACCCTATTCCAATATGTATGTATGTATGTATGTATGTATGTATGTATGTATCTTATACATACTCTTCATTCTGTGGGCTGTCACTGAAGCACATCAGCTTTTATTTATTTATTTATTTATTTATTTATTTAGTATTTTGTCTTATTTTTTGAGACAGAGCCTCACATAGCCTAGGCTGGTCTCAAACTCATTGTATAGTTGAGAATGACCTTGAGCTCCTGGTCTTCTTGCCTCTTTCTCCTAGGTGTTGGAACTGCAAGCATGTACCATCATACCTGGCACGAGATTTTAATTATGATGAAATCCAGTTTATGTTTCATTGCTAATGCCTATGGTGTCTGACAACCAAATCTGCAGTCATGTAGATTTTCTTCTAGGAGTTTTATAGTTTGAGTTCTAATGTTCATTGAGTGCCCCCTGTGCTTTGAGAAGAGGAGACGCTGTAGCTCCAGAGCTGGGTCTAGGCTCAGGTCTTTGGCCCCTTACCAAGGGTTAGTGGCCTTCTATCCTGGTTCTGAATGAAGCTCCCATTGGATTGTAAATTTTTCTGTGCTATGTGGCATGTCATGGGTCTGGGCAGGTAGGATCAGTAGCACAGTATGTTGCTCTGTGCAGGTACACTGGTCCACAGGGCTGGACTGGACTGAAGCTCGTTGCCTTCATTCTAATTGTCTTCATTTCCCAGTTGCAATATCCCCAAATGACCTGTGTGTACCTCCCCTTCCCTAGATATGGACCTGACTGTCACTGAGGCCAGCAGCTCGGACAGCAGAGGTGAGAGAGCAGAGCTCTATGCACACATCGATGAGGGCCTCCTAGGAGGAGAAACCAGCTACTTGGGCCCACCCCTCACCCCAGAGAAGGATGAAGCACTGCACCAGGCCACTGCAGTGGCCAACCTTCGTGCAGCACTCATGAGTAAGAACAGTCTGCTGTCACTCAAGGCTGACGTGCTCGGTGACGATGGCTCGCTTCTGTTCGAGTACCTGCCCAAAGGTGCCCACTCGTTGTCTCGTAAGTGCAACCTCTGGTGTGTCACTGTGTCCTGCTTTGATTTTTAGCACCTCATTTCAACTCTCAGACCCAGGTGTCACTGAGCCTGTCAGGCAGATCGGCTGTGGGTTGCAGCTACCTTCCAACTACCTCCAAGTCTTTCAGGATGTAGACTGGCTTTGTGTCCAATGGGACCAGCATGCTTGCTTTACAGAACCAGAAGGGAATTGGTATATATTGTTGGACATCAAGAGGGAGCAGTGAGCACTTGTTGGAACGGTTTGTGCTCAAACTTGAAGCATCTAAACCTAAAACCCACCGAGCTTAAAAGTGCACACAATTAGTAAACCTAAGCCACAAGTCCCTTTAAGCCAGTGGCAGGTCTGGTGTCTGATAGTCTTTGTGTCCAGGGAACAGGTACTGGCTCCCTCTGCTGGTCCCGGCACCCAGCCTTTGTGCTGGGATTTGTTCTGTGTAGGAGACATGCAGAGAGCCGCTGACCTGGATGTGGAGCTTGCTTTGTTCTTGTTAGAGAGTGCTGTCATGTGTGTGTTTTTAGAAAGGAGTTGGATGCTGCATATAAGACCGTAGTGTGTCTAGATGAAATTCAGACCACAGACTGACAATGCTGCAGCTGAAGGGCAGCTACTGTTCAGCTGGCGTTCAGCAAGCTGGCTCCCTCAAGCTGCCTTTTCCTGTGAGATAAGAGGCATTAGCATCTGCAGAGCTCCTAGCCACAAGACAGGCTGCTTCCCATGTCACATTACATGCTAACAATAGTAGTCATCTGGGTGATGCTGGGAGAATGGTGTGACTGCCCTGGGCATCAACCTAGCTCCAGAACTTCCCGTTCATCTGGTGCTCAGCATGAGTGTGAGAAAATGACCTGATACCTTTCTCTTTGGGGAAGTAAGGGACACACCCCACTCTGGATACACTGAGTTGGGAACATGAGGGGTATCCTGTCCCAGGAAGCCCAAGGACATGTATGATGGTGACTGGTAATCCTCCAAGCCACTGAATTGCAGGACAGTTTCCAGCTGCCTTTGATGCTGGCACTTTGGACCATGTTTACGGTTTTGTTTCCATGAGCACTAAAACATTATTTGTTGGGCTTTTGTATTGGTTTGAGGAGTTATGCAAATCGTTTATGGCAAATAAAGACTAAAGGTGGAAAATGATGTCTGCTCTCTTTATTTCCGAGTTACTTATCAAGTGGCCATGGAGGCAAGCTGAGGCTGCTTCATCAACAGTGTGCACTGAGATTGTTAGGTGTGCTGTCAAACACTTTCAGGCTGTGTTTCCTACATCTGGGAGGTGGGGGTGGGGCCAATCCATGGCTGTTGTGATTGTTAAACAGCATCCAAGAGTGTGAACATGGCTTGGACAAACCAGTGTGGTGAATGTCTCAAGAGCAAAGTATACTTAGGGACATGGATTGTTAGATTCCTCAAAGTCCCAAAGTATTGGGACAGTTCATAAAGGTGGTTGTAGGGGACTTGGGGGTACCTGAAATTCACATGAACAGAGGAGTTCTGAAATTCAACAATTTTTGTAGATAATATGGAACAATGGAGGTGAGATGAGGTTTGGATTATTCTTTTGTTGTTGTTGTTGTTGTTTTGTTTTGTTTTCATTTTTCGAGACAGGGTTTCTCTGTATAGCTTTGGGGCCTATCCTGGCACTCGCTCTCTAGACCAGGCTGGCCTCGAACTCACAGAGATCCACCTGCCTCTGCCTCCCAAGTGCTGGGATTAAAGGTGTGCGCCACCAACACCCGGCGGGTTTGGATTATTAATCTTTCTTAATCTTTCTTCATACTTCCCCTTCAGGGCAGACTGAGGTAACAACTCCTTGTTTGTTCCTGGTTCCCTGGTTCCCCAGATACTGTTTGTCTTTAAGAATAAATTTGGTGCATGCACCTTTAATCCCAGCACTCAGGAGGCAGAGGCAGGTGGATCTCTGTGTATTCAAGGTCAGCCTGGTCTACAAAGTGAGTTCCATGATAGCCAGGGCTATTAGAGAGAAACCCAGGGGGTGGGGAGGGAGAGAGGGAGAAAGAAAAAAAATGAGAATATAACATATAGTTTTGGAATGAGGGAAATGATTTGCAGGTTTCCTGTACTCTCTGTATCTAGTAACTTCACTTTGACATGAGTTCTATTCAAAAGAAATTGTAGCCTGTTTGTGCTAGCAACATGCAGTAGTCATGTTCAGAGCCAGAGGGCATGCCCAGCCCTAAATGCTGATTTCACTTTGTGCACCAGGATATTTGGTGCCATAGGTCTGACCTCAGGGAGCTTGAGGAAACCCTTTCCTATTTTGTTGTCTGAGTGACCCTGATCTAGGCCCTCCTTGCTTTAGGAGGTGCTTGCTATAGTGTAGGCCAAGCAAAAGTAGTGCCTGGCTAGGACGGGGCTGTGTGTGCGTTTTCCTTCTGGTGTGAGTCTCAGTCTGTATTTTATAAAGCTCAGAGTGGTGTAGGGTAGCAAGGCCTCTTTGTGACCTCCTTTGAGGCTTAGGGTATGCATCCCTGTACTTCTGCAGATTGCCAAGGCTCATCCTGTTCTGTCCTATACAGGTGTAAACTTTGGGTTTGATATTTTGTTATTTCAATCATGTTTTAATATCCTTATTTTAAATGTCCTAAATATGCCACTGTTTTCATATAAATTTGTCCTTTCACTTTCTATGTATAGGGTTCGAGGTTGACAGAACCATGCTTGGTGTAGTGGTGATCACCTGTACTCCCAACTTTGAGGAGGCTGAGGCAGAAGGATCATGAGTTTGAATAACCTGGGCTGCATACTGAGAGCCTATCCTTTTTTTTTTTTTTGTGGCAAGATTTAGGGTTTGGGTGTGAATTATAGAACTTTGACTGTGTGTGATATGTGAAACACACCCACTGGGCGTATATGTGGAAGAATTAGTAGGTTATTTTAAACATTATTTTCTAACATCCTAAGTTAAGTCTGCCTAGTTTTGTGCTACATTAGATTGAAACATGGAAATATTAAGAAATAGATTCTTGTTTTCCAAAATGTGTGGTTTGTCTGCTGTGTCAAGAACCATCGTGTGTGGAACAGCAGCACGGACTGTTAGTGGAGTATGATGTCATCTGTTGCTCTGGACACTTGCAGGAAAGTATCAGCACGCTGGAGCTTTCTTTCATCATGTTGCTGACTTTCTGTCAAGAATTATGCGACTGACAAGACAGTGTGTTTCATTTTACTGTCAATGAAAGTTGGGGAGAGAGGAGTGGCTGATTCAGGTAGGAGGGGCAGCCTTATTCCACAAACCTGCCTGTGTACCCTACCTAAGTACCTAGATCACCTTCTAGTTCCAGAAATGTATCCCCCAAGCTTCAGGTGTATTGAAGGATCTGTTGTGGGAAGCCACCTTTTTAGGGTGGCTACATACCCAGGAATGCCAAATGCATTTAAAAAGAAACTCCAGTGTTTGGTTGGGTGTTTTTTCCATCCCTTCATTGGAAGAGCTCAAGGGGCTTGTGCTTCAACTCTGATGAGCTCCAAAGAGGCACTTGGGAAAGGATATTACTCTCACGACAGGGTATCAGGGTTCTGGCTGCTGGGTTTGGATGGATTCGGCTTTGTGCTGGGCCTTATAACTACCACATGTTGTTTCCAGTGGCAAGTTTTGTCCAGGTGGGGCTGAGACTTCCACTGTAGTACCCGAAGGACACAAACCCCAGTGGATGTGGAGTGTTATTGGAGAAAAGTGACATTATAGCTCCTCGACATGGTTTGGTGGCTGCTTTGTGGTACAGGACACGAAACATTGGTGCCCCAGCTATGACCTGGCTTTCTGCTCACACACTGATATAGATGTGGTTTGGTCATGGCAATTTTGTATGGGAATTCAATTGTATTTAAAGATTTTATTATTGTTATTTTTTACTGGAGATTGACCCTAGGCCTTGAGCATGGTAGGTAAGCACTCTGCCCTTGAAATACTCTCTAGCCCTTTTTAATTTTGATTTTGAAACAGTCAGACTCTTGATAAATTGACCAGTTTGCTGTAGAACTCAGATCTCAAGCCTCCTGTCACATTCTTGTCAGCGCTAGGATTACAGTCCTGCATCACTAAACCTAGTTAAGTTGCAGATTTTTCTTTTATTATTATTTTTTGAGGCAGGGTCTCATGTAGCCCAGGCTGGCTTCAAGCTTGATATGTAGCTGAGGGTGACCTTGGACTTCTGTTCTGTCTGTCTCTACCTCCCAAGTGCTAGGATGACAAGGTTGTAGACCATCAAACCCTGTATTTTCAGGTTCTTAAAATATATACTTTATTTTTATTCATAAATAAGTGTGTGTGTGTGTGTGTGTGTGTGTGTGTGTGTGAGAGAGAGAGAGAGAGAGAGAGAGAGAGAACCAAAAGAGAGAGAGAGAGAGAGAGAGAGAGAGAGAGAGAGAGAGAACCATGAACTTACAGAGTCCAAAAGAAGGTGCCAGATCCCTTTGGAGCTGGAGCTACAGGCAGCTATGAGCTGCCTGATGTGGGTGCTGGGAACCGAAGTTAGGTCTTCTGGAAGAGCAGTGCACACTATTATTCAAAGAATCATCTCTGCAGACTGTTCTGCAGGTTTTTAAACACGTGTGCAGATAGTACAAAGCAGTGAATACTCAGAAATCTTCCTCTGGATGGTTCTAGGACATTCTAGAAAAAAAAAGGAATTAACTTCCTTTTTTTTGTAGGCAAGCCTAATAAATTCAACAAGATGGTGGTTTCATCACTGGATCACCACCATTCTTGTAACTGATGTCTCCAGAAAAGGACTCTGAGTTGCTTCTTTTGACTCAGGTTGACTTGATTCTTTGCCGTTACTTTTCGTCAGTAAGCTGACATCTTGCCTTTTCATAGTCCTTGTTCACTGGACAGAAACCAGGGAATAAGTCATTTTGTAGCTCATTCTTTTGCTGTTTTACAAGTTGTACTTGTGGGTTCACCCCACCACCACCACCATCCTGAGACCTTGACACCTGTCTTTCTTCCATGGGCTCTGGAGAAATACTGTCAGAGTTTGAGTGCCCGATTTACATGAGAAAATAAGACCGGCTGACCTTTGGATGCTATGATGCCACAGACTCTGCCACCATTTTCACTATCTTTGATGACTCCAAAGTGCTTAAAGTTCCATCCCCAAGCATACTGATGGCAGGCCCCCTGAGAACTGCATAGCCCAGTTACATTCTGTGTGAGTTTTCCATATTCCTTTCAGGTCCTAAGGGCTTGGTTATCCACCTTCAAAACCTACCCACTGGTGAAGTTGTCACTGGAGCTGGCATAGTATTGGAATTGGAGGTACTGTGGCCACAGGCCCCACAAGGCAGAGACACGGGAACCTATTCTACAGAGAACCAAGGTAGCTTGTTTTGGCTTAGAGGTTGTTGAAGACTATTTCCTTATGGCATTTAAAAAAGCATCTCAGGTCCTTAGCATAATTCTAGATTTGTCTTGAATTTTAGTCTGTTTCCTACAAGGGACTTTGACGAGCTGGATACAGGCCAGAACATCTTGGAGTTCTTGTCAGGAGCCTGGCTCTCGGAGGTAGTTCCTGTGAGTTACAGCTTTCCATGCCAATTCCTCTATTGGACTCATTTTGCTCTTAGAAAAAGACCCCATCCCAGGCAAGTGATATGCCAGGATCCCTGTGATTGGATTTGGCCAACTGGTGAAAATACCCAAAAGCCCATCTCCAACCATACCCTGGCATTGTGCCCTAGCCAGCTGCACTCCTCAAGAACCTTGATAGTGCTTCTGAGATGCTCACAGGGAACACTGGAGCAGAGTATACACACCTCTACCTCCTTCTACTCAGAACCCCAGGAAACAGAACCCAGGGAGCCAGCATTGCTTCCCAGCCCAGGTAAGACTTAAGGGCCACTAGCCAGACCTGGGCAGTCTGGAGCCAATCGTGTATCTTGGGACTTGCCCAGTGAGCCAAGCGCAGACTGTGGACTTGGAACAGCCTCACGTAAGGGTCTTATGAGCCATCCTGCCTCCAGCCTCTCTTTATGCCCAGCTAGTCCTCTGGGTGAGCAGAGCCATTAGCTGTCACCAATGCTGGCTTTATGTTTAATTTGAATATTTCTCTGAGCTACATAGGAAACTGAAGTAGAAAGATTACTTAGGCTTACAAGTTCAAGACCAGACTAGGCAACATACTGAGATCCCCAAACTCAAAAAAAGCCAAAACAACAACAAAAAACAAAACAAAACAAAACAACACAGAATTTCTCTGATCTTGTTTTGCCGGGTTTTATTCTAACAATGACATTTGATTCATTTAGCACCTATCTCTAAAGCTGAGGAGAACAGCCATCTCTATTAGATTTTGTCTGTGTCAGGTTAGTGTGAGTTTCTGACTATCTGTGATTCTGTTACACACACACACACACACACCCTGACCTGGGGCCCAACGGATACCAGGTGGAGTCCTCTTCCTCTTCCAGAGGCTTCAGGGGTCACTGCCAACCAACAGGAGGCCAGTTTGTTTGCTGCCTTCAGAAAAAAAGACACAAGTCTTCAAGAAGAACATGGCTTCAAACATTGGATTCTTATGTTAACTAGGTGTTCTTCCTCTATAGCCTTTCTAAAGCTGTAGCTACAGTGTTAGTGTTCTTCTGGTGGCTTGTCTTCTGCGCGTCTGATTTTTGGGAATTAATGACAGCCTTCCTTTCCAGGTGGCCAGTGACAGATTGTCTTTGTAGAATCTGGACAGTAACCAGGTGAGTGAGGGGTGAGAAAGTGTGTTATCTATAAAAAATCTTACCCAACTTTCTCCCATCTGATGGTTTGTAACACATCTGTCTCTGGTTCTAGGTTGTCATCTCTTGTGACCTGGACAATAGGCTGAGCCATTGTTGCTGGACTTGGCTCCAGCTGGTTCTCTCCAGCCAGGATGCTGGAACAACCATCAAGCACCTCCTTGGCCAGTATCCCTCTCATAGGCCTGGATCTCTTTGCCCAGCATGGGGTAACTGTGCCAAGTGGCCTTAGGTACTAACAGCTCTATTCTGAAGTCATCTAAGGAGCCTACAATGAAGATGTCCCATGTGAACAGAAAGATAGCTTGTGACTTGCCTTGATTTCCAGGCAGGACAGACCTCAGAAGGCACCTTTTGTCATGCTCTGGATTACGTGTTCACATTTGCCTTGACTAGCTCCGGTGTTCTAGGATCTACTACAATATCCATTTGCTGCCGCTTGCCCAATGCGAAAACTTGGAGTGTGGCTTCATATGGCAAAGCAGTTGATGGCAGGTGTATGTGGGGGATATACAGCATGTGTTGACAATGGTCTTGTCTCCAATTCTCTACCAGCTTTCAGGTAAAGTTATGTCAGTGCCCCTTTGGTGGCCAGGGGATAGGTACATCCCAACTTCCAGGTGAAGAATTTCACATTGGGTTGCTGACACCAGTGGCCATACAGAAACAGTCCACAGTCCATGGGAAGTAGAGCCACACACCTCTAACTCAGCTACTTTCTTTACAAGACTAAATGTAGCCATGACATCTTGTACTTTACATCCCTCCAAATGTTGAATTACCCAAAACTGATTTTGTTTTTAAAGAAGCAAACAAATGCCCTGTATCTGCTCTTTTTGGTCTTTTGGTGAATGTGTAGGATTTTAAACTAGCTCAATATTAAGAACAGGTGTTTATAAACATGGTGGGTTCTAGGAAGCCAGAGGAGGACTCACCTTTTGTCATATAGCAAGTGGATCCAGAAAGGTTCTGGAATAATTAGGTGTTCCATCTGTGGGATGGGTAGGTATGGGGGCGTCAGTCAGGTGACACTTCTTCACTGTGAGTGCACTCGTCTACCTGTGCACCCCACTGTGGCATCTGTGTGAACACAGGTCTACCTGTGCCTAACCCCACTGTGGTGTCTCTATGACAGTGAACAAGATGTGAAGATGGAGAAGTCCAGCTCCTGGCACCTGTGGAATAGATGGGTCCAAATGACATGCTGCAAGGCATGGGGCACCATGGCAGTTCCCAGGGGTGTGGCATTGGAGGGTATGAACTTGGGCAGCCCATGGGGAGAAGTGTCCCTGGGGCCCATTTGAAGAGCTACTGTTTGGAAACACCCAGTGTGCCCTTAGCCAAGAGTTGACTTAAAAAAAAAAAAGAAAAAAAACCTTAAAATTTTGGACAGGCTCCAGAGAACCTGAACAAGTGGTTTTATGGTAGATACTAAATGATAGGAATGCAGACATATATGGACTAGATGGCTGGCTGCATCATTGGTACTGCTAATGTTACCTTCCTTAAAACTGCAGCCATCAAGTATGTGACACCTCCAGCAAGCTCCTGGACACACTTTAATCAATTTCATGGAAATGTTTCATTAAAGTATGGCTGTTTGGGATTTAGTTCACAAAGTTTAAAGGTTATATCAACAATCTTTTTAAAAGAGATTCAGTGGGAAGTTGGCTTTGTCTGTATTAGTCCATTAACTGCCACAAGACACTCTGTTGTCTGAAATTCTTAAAACCAGGAAAGTAGTCTCATAAAGATGATGTTTACTTCGTTTTAAACTTATTTACTTTTATTTTATGGACATTGGTGTTGGGTCTCCAGGAACTGGAGTTACAGACAGTTGTGAGCTGCCATGTGGGTGGTGGGAATTGAACCAGGGTCCTCTGGAAGAGCAGTCAGTGCTCTTAACCACTAAGCCATCTCTTTTTCCCTGGATGTTTACTTCTAGAAAAGTAACTGAGTATGTATTTACTTGCTGACACTCTAGTAACAGGGGCATTGACTCTGTACTTTGTTTGAGACAGGGTTTCTCTGTATTGCTTTGGAGCCTGTCCTGGAACTCACTCTGTAGACCAGGCTGGCCTTGAACTCACAGAGATTCACCTGCCTCTGCTTCCCGAATGCTAGGATTAAAGGTGTGTGCCACTAACACCCTGTCTTGACTCTATAAGTTAGACTGTGTCTTAAATACATAATGTAGCATCCACCACTATCATTTTGGCAATTTGTTATGTATTAAGAAAAAACATTCTTTCAAAGGAATTTTATTTATTTGTTTATTTAGAGACAGGGTCTCATGTAGTCTGGATTAGCTTCAAAGTTACTATGTAGTTGAAGATAACTTTGAACTTCTGATCCTCCTGCCTCCATCTTCTGAGTGCTAGGGTTACACAAATATGTCACCATGCTCAGCAGAAAACTCTCTGAGCTTCCAATTTCAACCCCACTCAGTCTGTATCTGACTCACCTTCAAGACAACAAACATTTGAAAAGCTGTGCCACAACCCCCTAAAAAAAAAAAAATCAAAATCTACCTATAGAAACACAAAAACCCCGATGTCTCCAGGCACAAAGTTCTAGGGCAATCTTGTTGGGAGGCCTTGAGGAGGGACAACTCCCTTCCAGGGACATCATAGACATTTACTAGAGTGAACACTGAGTGGCTGTGTTTTGTGCCATTGACAAAGAGGTGGGTCTTCAGGGCATTCACTGCAAAATTACCAAAAGCAAGAAACTACAGATCAGGTACCCCCTCTCTGCACACATGTACCTAGAACACTCCAGAAGTACACAAGAAATGTAAAATCTGGAGGCCAGAGACAGAACAATCAGGAAGCTGAGCCTGGACCGAGTGAGAAGATGAAGGGACCCTGGGCTCTCAGGTTAAGGCCCAGAGTGGTATAAAACAGCCCTAAACCAGACCAGCCCTTGGAGCTGAGGTGGAGCATGACAGGATCGGCCATTCTCCACAATCTGTCTCTGTGAAGGTCAAATACAAAAGGCAGCAGCTTTTTTAGCAAAAGATCACCTGGCCTGGGGTTTGTGCTTTAACACTGAGTATCTAGCCTTGAACAGAAAATAGCAGTGACCTGAGTAACAGGACCCTGTAGCTTCATGGATGGACTCCATCAGGAAAGATGACAGTTACCACACAGGGACACATGGGCAAGGAAGTCAAAGCAATGAAGAAGACAGGCTCAAGGATAGACAATTTCAAGATAATTGGACTCTCTAAACAGAATCTCAAGTGGGCATTTTAGAGATGGCAGTGGAGTGTTTGAAGTGAAGACACTATTGTAAGCCAGCCCCAGTTAGATGCTGAATATGAGGCAAGCCTGGGTTCCATGAGATCCCATCTCTAAATAAATAAAAGAGAATTGACTGGATAACTTAAAAACAGTTGACATGCATAAAACAACAGAAATTGGATTGGTCAGCTGGAGATGGGCTGTGGTAAATGGCTGTGTTCAAGGGGGGAAATGGTTATCAGATAAACATGGAACACAGGGTACATGTCCTGTACACAGTTGACATTCCAAAAGGGAGAACTGGAAGAGACAGAATCAGTAGCTGGGAAGATAGCAGCTTTGAATTGTTCCACAATGGCAAAGGTCATCAAGGGATTCAGAAGCTGCTCGAATACCAAATAAACAAAACAACAGCAAGGATTGGTGTGCAGGTACATGTGGGAAAGGAGTTCTAAATGCGAGCAGAGGCATGTTTTCTGCAGGGAACACTGAATTGGATGGCTGTGTCCTTTGGAAGCCTCAGAGCCAGAGAGCAAAGCTTCCTTTGGGGAAAGGTGGTCACCCTGCAGCCTGCACCCACAGGAATGGCAACATTTTACATAACTAAAGGAAGTCCGTGGTCAAACACACAAGTAAAGTAAGAGAAGGCAATGCTAGATGAGTGGACGTCAGGCTGAGAGAGAAGTCTGCTAGAAGAAGATGTGGTGGGTGACCAAGCACCCTGCACAACAACAGCTGTAACTTAATGTTTCAACTTAAATGGAAGTGAAATGATAACACGAGATTGAAGAGACTTTGACCTGTTGGCTGGCTCTCGAATTCTCTACATAGTCACCGAGAGTAATGACAAAAGAATAGTAAGAATGCATTAAGCCTTTCACAAAGAACTGAAAGGCTTAATAGAGTGACATTTGAGCACACACTCACAAAAGGATAAAAGACAAGGGGTTAGGAAGATAGCTCCAAGCACCAGGACTTTAGTTCCATCTCCAGATCCACATAAAAAGCTGGAAGTGCACGTGTGCACACTTATAATCCCAGCATTGGTGAGGGAGACAAGGTCCCTGGGGCTCACTGGCCAACCAGTCCAGCTTCATCGGTAAGTTCCAGGCCAAGAAAAGACCCTGTCTCTAGGGAAGTGGAGAAGGTATTGCTGAGGATGCCAGCTGAGGCTGTCCTCCAGTTTACACACATATACACATGCTCGCGCATGCCCCCCCCCACAGCCCATGAAAAGATAAGATGAAGGATAAATAGGAAATCATGGTGGGCTTGAACCTAGTTATATTAGTTGCTTGATTCTGTACACACCAGCACTCAGGATGCTGTGGCAGGAAGAATATGGCAAGTTTGAAGCCATCTTGGGTCATAACAGGCAAGACTCTTGTCTCAAAAAAAGGAAAAAAAAGTTTATATTAATATAAATGGATTAAATACACACCATCAAAAATTTGTCAGGCTCATACACACATACCAGACAAACTTTCACCAAGGTTAGCCTTGAACTCCTGGGTTCGTGTGGTCCTCTTGCCTCAACTTTGAAAGTGCTGGCATTTCAGATGTGTATTTAAAAACAAACAAAAAAAACTATTTACTTTTTAAAAAAATTAATTTGTTTGAGATTAATGTGACCCTGGCTATCCTTAAACTTTCTAAGTTTCTAAGGATTCTTGAATTCCTGGCCCTTCTGCTTCTACTTCCCAAGTACTACAATTGCAGGTGTGTGCCACTGTGCCAATTTATGTAGTGCTGGTGCTAGAACCCACAGTTCTGTGTCTGTTAGGCAAGCACTCCATCAGCTGAACTGCATTTCTAGTCAGGTTTTTTGTTTGTTTGTTTGTTTGTTTGTTTGTTTAGAGAATAAAAATATTTTAGTATGCTGCTAGGGGAGGTGGGCACCAAAGTACTGCCTGCCCCCCCCCCCCAGCTTTCATACGGCAGACAGGGAACAGTTAAAAGCAAAAAGAAAAACATCCACCAAGCAAACACTAGCCCAAAGAAAGCAGGTACTCACAGTAATTTTAAAGTAGCCAAAGCTGTCTCCCCTGGAAGGACCCTGCATGGTGATAGAAGAGATAGCCCTGGTTGAACTTCCTAGTTCAACCTGTAGATATGAGAAGCCGAAGTTGAGAGAACTAGGAGACACGGAGAAGAATATGGTTATGACCGGAGCTTTTAGCATTCTCCATAATTGATAGAGAAGCAAGCAAAAATCTCTGAGAATGGAGAGGATTGAACAGTTTTCAGTGCTAAATCTACCTTGAATTCCTAGAACAAACCCATCTGGTTGCAAGATGTTGCTCTTTTTCTGAATTATTGCATTTGACTTGGTTTTGTTTAAATTCTGTGTCTATGTTCACAGACATGTTGGCCTGTAACAACACAAGTAGGAACTCTACAGTACATCAACAAATGCAGAATATTCCATACTCATAGGAGAGTTTTACTAGCATAGACCAGCTGGGGCCATATACAACATTATCAAAGGTCAAGACTATGCAGAGCAAGTGCTACCAGTAAACAGGTTAGAATCCAGGCAGCAGGAAGACAATAGACAGCCCGTAAACACTCCTTCCTTCCTTCCTTCCTTCCTTCCTTCCTTCCTTCCTTCCTTCCCTCTCTCCTTCCTTCTTTCCTTCCTTTCCCTCCCCTCCCCTTCTCCCCTTCCTTCCTTCTCTCTAGTTATTGTTTTCGAACAGCAGCTCAGGTTGATTTCAAACTCAGGATCTTCCTGCCTCTGCCTCAAAAGTGTTGGTGTTTCAGAGTGACCGCTTTGTCTGGTTTTCATCTTCTTGAGGCAGGGTCTTCTGTATCCTAGACTGACCTCAAACCCACTATGTAGTTGAGGATGACCTTTTACTCCCAATTTTCTTGCTTCCACCTCCTAAGTGCTGAAGTTTAAAGTATGCTACTATTCACACTGGTTGGGTTTTTTTATTATTTGGTTTTTTGGGGTTTTTTTTGTGCTTCAGGATAAGGTTTTCTTTGTAGCCTAGGCTGACCTCAAATCAGGGTGTTCCTGCCTCTGTGTCAGTGGTATTTGGATTACAAGTGAATGACACTGAAAGTACATTTTGTCAAACCTGTAGACCACACTCATAATTGTTTATAGCTAACTGACCTCTACAGAGAAAAAGGAAGGTTTTAATTTCCATGTCAAGAAGGGAAGGGAAAAATAACAATATTTAAAGAAAGTAACAGGAGGGAAGTAAAGGTATCATGAAACAGAAAGCAGGCACACAAACAGGGCACAGAAAAATAAACATAGAGATGGCTCAGTTAGTAAGAGTGCTTGTTGCACAAACATGGGCACATGTTTGAGTTTTAATCAGGGATGGTGAGTCATACAGACATAGAAATGACTGCCTAAAAGGAATAAGTTTATTATACTCACTGACCCCTAGAAATAGGAGGCATGTCTCACCATGCAGAATCACACAGGGAAGCACCAGGCACTTGGGAGGCAGAAGAGGGCAGGAAAAGGAAGCAAGAGCCTTGCTGTAGTTTCCATGGGAAGAACCAGGTAAGGGTGTATAGGGACAGCCTCTGGTTCTCTGGCACCTGCCCCGGGGATCTAGGGCAGGCAGCACTAGTCCTATGTGTGAGAGTCTTGTAGAGGATGGGTGGGTAGGAGAGAGCAAAAGTAATGTCGCTCTGGAACATTTCTTATTGCTGTGGTTAAATGCCTGCTGTGCACATGAAGGAAGGAAGGGTCTGTTTTAGCTCACAATTCAAGGGTATTGTCTGTCGTGGAGAGGAAGGCATGGTGATGGAAGCTTGAGGAGTCAGTTAATTGCGTTGTACCTGCTGTCAGGAAGGAAGCAGGAAGTGATGGATGCTGGTGCTCAGCTGGACTTTTCCTTTTTGTGCAGTCTAGAACCCCAGCCCATGTGATGATGCTGCAAACATTTAGGTTGGATCTTCCCACCTCAACCCAATTTAGATGATCCTTTACTGGCATACCCTGAGGCCCTGTGGTGGTTATATATGCTGTCAAGTTGACAATATTAACCATCACAGCTGGTCATTTACTTTAGGGAATGATCCGGCCTGGAAGTAGCCATCCCTCCAGGGTCCCCTGTGTCAAAGCTTCGAATACACAAAATAGAGGCTGTGATTGGTAGGAAGTGGAAGGGAACTTGATGCAGGCTGACAGAGACTGGTGCACAAGTGGCTGCATTGTGTGTCTGACACATGGTACTGAGAGAATTGGAAATCCACCCAGAAGGAAAATCCTGTGCCCTTCTCACCATGCACAAAAAAGTAACTTGAGTTGGATTGTAAACTTTTGAAAAGCTGCTTAGCTATTAGTCTGTGGTCCCTTTCCTTTCTTTGGTGCCCACCAGAGATAACAGTTCCTGACCACGAAGGCACACATGTAAGCCCCATGTCAGCTCACTAGGCCCAGATGAATCTGCGGAAATGGGCATGCTGTGATTGAGTCCATGCAGCTGCACTTCCCCAGACTGGTGTCGACTGAATCCAGCCAATTAGTCAGATAGCTCCACAGACACAAAGTCCTAAAATAGCAAAACATTCCCTTTGGGGGCTAACTCTGATTGGCTTGAGGGGAACCTCTGAGTATGGTACAGATGATTCTTAAGATATGTACACTTTACATAAGATTAAAATTTTCTGAGTGCCAGATATGACTCAGCAAGATGCTTACCACCAAGTTTGACTACCTGAGTTTGATTTCCTAAGCCCACACAGTAGAAGGCAAGAAGCAACTCCTACATGCTGTCATCTAACTGTCCCATGCATGCATGCAAATAAATAAATAAATAACAAATATTTAAAAATTTGGAAAATATCTAGTTTAACTTTGTTATTTTACTGTAAAATGTGGCATCCTAGTACATTTATAAATAGGAAAATGAGGCATAACTTGTCTGGTTCCATTAATGAGATGCATCACAAGTGCACTACTTTGGAAATTGTCTCTTGATAAGGATCCACACATAGGACCATTCATGGTTGATGATTCTGGAAGTGCCCACTGATGTCATCTTCAATGTCTGAATACAGCAAACCTGCCTATCCAGTCCCAGTGACTGGGGGTTCTCTGCACACTTGGCAGTAATGAAGAAGTTACTGAGGGGATTCTACAGCCAGAGGGGTATTGTTGCTGTCTGAAGGTACCATCTTGTGGCAGTAAAAATATGAGAGCAAACTACATGTTACAAAAAGAAAAGCAACTGTTGGTCAGTCATAGGCAGTTTCAAAAGCTGTTTCCTATGTATAAGTGTTACAGCCCCTAGGTGTACAGGCCAACATTGCAGAGTTCCTCCTATTGTTGACGTGATCTTATGTCCCGACTTTGTAGTTGTCTTGGCCTGCATTTTCTGATAAGGTTGAGGGGCTCTCAGTGCTTGAGTTGCTGAGAGGCAGCTAAAGTCTCTACTTAGTCCATACTGGCCTCAAACTCTCCACCCTCCTAGTTCAGCCTTTCCCATGCTAGGATTACAGAGGTACAATTAGTCCAGTATGGAAATGAGGGGTTTTTGGTTTGCTTGTTTTTGTGTAGCCCTAATTGTCCTGGAACTCGCTCTGTAGACCAGGCTGACCTTGAACTCAGAGATCCATCTGCCTCTGCCTTCCAAGTGCTGGTACTAAAGGCATATGCCACCACTGTCTGGCTTGAAGTATGGGGTTTAAGTGGAACATCTGTCTGCCACTCTGGGCAAAGCTTATCACAAGAATGGGATCACAGTGCATGTCCAGTCTAAGTTATTTTTCCAAGGAAAGAAATCTCTCTATAGCTAGATGAGGTAGTCCATGGATTTAATCCCAGCACTTGGGAGCAGGTGGATCACTGTGAGTTTGAGGCCAACCTGGTCCACATAGTGAGTTCCAGAACAGTCAAAGCTATAAAGTGAAACCCTCCCTCTGAAAAACAAAAACAAAAGCTTTCTATTTGTAAGTATTTATTTAACATGTCTGTCTGAATTATGTACTTAAATATAAATATACAATTAAAACATTTACAATAAAATTTTATTTTATGCATATGAATGTTTGCTTGCATCTCTATATGTGCACCATAAGCATGCCTGGTGCTCACAGAGGTCAGAAGAGGGCATCGGATCCCCTGAAAATGGAATTATAGACTATTATAAACCACTTGGGTTCTCAACAAGAGCAGCAAGTGCTCTTAACCACTGAGTCATTCTTCCAGTCTCTATAATTTAGAAAATTCAGTACTTTGTTTTTATACATGTATATGTGGGGTGACACCATGGAGGCCATAAGAGGGTATTGGGTCACTTAAAGCTGGAGTTAGAGGTGGCTGTGCATGCTGGGAACCAGACTTAGGTCCTCTACAAGATGATGTGCACTCTTTTTTTTTTTTTTTCCAAGACAGGGTTTCTCTGTGGCTTTGGAGACTGTCCTGGAACTAGCTCTTGTAGATCAGGCTGGTCTCAAACTCACAGAAATCTGCCTGCCTCTGCCGCCTGAGTGCTGGGACTAAAGGTGTGCGCTCTTAACTCTTGAGCCACCTAGCAGCCCTATCATTCCAAACTTTAATTTTTGTGTTTATAAGAGGATAGAAATAATGGATACATCCCCAATATGTCTTTAAAGAAAACGTTGTAGAAACTTGGTTCCCTGTTTCCCCTTTCTGTCTTTGAGTAGCCCATTTATTCTAGGTGTGATAAGAGGAAATTAGGAATGTGGGGCAAGAAAGGCCATTATGGAGGTAAGAGACTAGACGGAGGAACAGTGTTCTGTTACCTGGAATGTGAGCCAAGCCAAGGCCTAGAAGGAAAAGACACCAACCAGCACATGTTTTCCTTTTGGAAGCTTCCAGGAGTGGTGTGGGTAGTGGCCAGACATATATGTCCCTCTTTGTCAATTGGCATACCATGAATATCCTGCTAGCCCTGGCGGTGCAGTCAAGTGCCTCTCTGCCTTCCACAGACACCCTGACATCACACAGCAACCACTGCCAGATGTGCCAGCCTCCTGGGACCCACTCTCGGGAGGGCCTGTCTGCAGGAACTGCACTGACTGTTCACATACTCCCCTGGCCCTGGGGCTGGCTGAAGGCACAGCAAACGTAAACAGATTCTACCTCTCAGGATCTATGAGGAATTGTTTGTAGAGACCACTGAAGCATTCCTATGGACAAAAAATGGAAGCAATGTAGATGCAGATTATTCAAACACTTAAGAGATACATGATGAAGAACTATGGCATTAATATGAGGTCACAATATGTTACATATGATATTCTGTCAAGTGTACACATGATCTCAGTTCTTTAAGTACACATAGTGTTCATACAAGAAAAACCCAAAACACATTGCTAACCTCAGTGTCTAGTTTCATTCTCTAGGTCGTGATGAGTCTTCCTCTTTACACCTGTCCCAAGTTATTCCTGACTGTAGACCAGCTTGCCTATTCTCTCTCTCTCTCTCTCTCTCTCTCTCTCTCTTTCTCTTACTTTTAAAATCTTTTGTTTCTTTTTTGTTTTTCGACACAACATTTCGTAGTCTGTCCTGTCCTGGAACTGGCTTTATAGACCAGGCTGGCCTTGAACCCACAGAAATCTACCTGTGTCTGCCTCCCGAGTGCTGGGATTAAAGGCGTGTATCACCATGACCTGGCTAAGATCTTAAATCTTAAGGAAGAGGAAGCCTAGGGGACAGTGTTCTCATCTTTCTGAGGGAACTCAGTGTCCTTTTTAGAAACACAACCTGGGAATGTGTACAATGGCTCTGGGGAATAACCAGTTGCAGATGCTAGGTGTAAGCTCAGGGCCTCTGCAGGACTAGCAAGTACTATATTTGTTCTTTACCCCAGAGTACCCAGTGTTCACTTGCCCAAAGCATATTCTGGGTACCTAGAATGGCAGGAAATTTGAGAATAAAAGGCTCTGTCATATAAGCAAGGGGTGTCTCCCTGACATCATTAGGACCTGTACACACCCAGGTGCCCTCAAAGCCCCACATTGTGGCTGGGGCCTCAGGAACAGACTAGCATTAGAGGCACTTAGGGGTCCTCTGGGTTTTTGAAACAGATTGTATCTACTTAGAAGAGATGACAATGATGTGTCCCTGCCACAGTGTGCTGTCCAGTTGTCAGGCCAGAACTATATTAAAGCATTCAGCTATTTTTCTCTAGCTTTTGTGCTCACACTGGAACACTGTTTTTTCTTATCTTCCTTTCCAGGGTTGCATCTGATGCACCCTTGCTCTATAGCATGCCTTAGTGTCCAGTGGGTTCACGGGTAGAGGGAAGCCCTGAACGGGGTGCAGACAGCTGTGCAGGGCCACTTGTTCCCATAGCAAGCTGCTGACTCGGCGAAGCTCTCAGTCTGTTCCCAGCAGGAACCTGGAAGATTGTTTTGTGGGAGGTTTCCTGAGAGCTGCATCTCCATCTCCCTGTGCTCTGATGAGTGGGTAGACACGTCTTTGGGGAGGCAGAGTGAGATGGCTGGTTGTGTGGGGTCAGGTGCTAACATCTCTGTCACTGTCTTTCAGTGAACGAGTTCACCGTGATCAGGAAGAAGTTCAAGTGCCCCTACTGTAGCTTCTCGGCCATGCACCAGTGCATCCTGAAGCGGCACATGCGCTCACACACTGGAGAGCGACCCTACCCTTGTGAGATCTGCGGCAAGAAGTTCACTAGGCGAGAACACATGAAGCGACACACTCTGGTGCGTGTTGGGTGAGCTATGAAGGTGGGCAGACGGTGTGCTGGCTTACGATGTCCTGACAGGCAGATCGGGAGGAGGGTGCAGAATACCCAGGCACACCCCCACCCCCAGTAACAGAACAGGGAGAGCTGCCCCCTTGCCACATCACCGTGCCTCTTCTCAAGGGCTCCAGGCCTCTCTGAGTACTGGGTTGGGTAGCGTATCACTTGGTGGCCTCCTCAGCCACTGTAAAGTGTATACTGCCGTCTACACTCTGATCTGCTTGTTTATATCCCCACTCCTGTGCCTGGCTCTCAGTACCTACCTAGTATGCCATTTTCAAGTAGCAGGTACTGAAAGATGAATTTGCCTGGCCAAGAGATGACAGAAAGAAAAAGTTGTCCAGAAATGGGTAGATGGGTTCAGGCAAGATATATCAGCAAAATCAGGCAGGTACAGGCAGATCATGGCAGGCTGGACTCAAGGAATTGGAACCCCTAAAATTGAACCAAGGTTTTGATGGGGGATGTCCTTCTGTATATATGTTTCTCTTATTGGTTGTTGAAAAAAACACTGTTTGGCCAATAGAGGCAGGAAGATAGATGGGACTAGGAGATGAAGAGATACCATGTATCGGAGAAAGGAGTAACAGGTCCTGACCCTTCTCCGGTAAGATAAGTCCATGTGGAAATACTTAGATTTATAGATATGGGTTAGTAATTAAGACAGAGCTAGCCAATAAGAAGCCCTAGCATCAGCCAACAGTTTTATAATAAATAAAGTGTCTCTGTGTGTTCATTTGGGGTTGAAGTGGTGGGACCAGGCTGAGAAAGAAACTCCAGCTTCAGGGCTTGTGAAGGGGTACATTTAGAGGAGGATGGAGTTAGGGGATCTCAGGTGCCAGCACTCATCTTCCTGGTAAGCACTCCCAGCTGGGCCACTCCTTAGTGCACTGCTTGCAGGCCTGCTAGGCTTCTCTGCAGGGACTTGTCCTAACTTCAGGACCTTTGTGGTATCTGCCTAACTTGCTGAGAAGAGAATGCAGCCCCTGCCCCAGTCTTGGGTCCTATCGACCTGTGTGCACAGCCGCTTCATAGCTGCTTGATGTCTTAGAGCTTGTTCCACATCTTTCTGTTAGTGAGACTAGGGATGTAGCTCAGCTGGAGAATGCTTGCTTGGCATTCGTGAAGCCCTGGATTCAATCCCTAGCACTACATTGGTGGTTCATTCCTGTGATACCAACACGTGGGAAGTGGAGGTAGAGTATCAGAAGTTCAAGGTTAAGACATTTAGTTGGCTCAGTGGAGGCCTGCCACCAAGTCTGACAACCTGGGTTTCATCTCCAGGATCCACATGGTAGGAAGGAGAGAACAGACTTCCACAGGTTGTCCTCTGTTTTTGTGGACAAGTATAGTGTTGATGCATTCATGTGTGTGTGTGCATACACACAAGTGCTTGAGTGTACACACACACACACACACACACAAATATAGTAAGTTTCTTTAAAAAAAATTCAAGGCCATCCTTAGTTACATAGTGATTTCAAAGGTCAGCTTAGGATTCATGTGCCCTTGTCTCAAAAAAAGAAAAAAAAGAAACAAAGTAACATTTCACTAGTTTACTAGCTCACTCTGCCTGCTCTTCATTATTACTTCCTAAAAATGTACTTAAAATGTGGAAGCTTAGTTTGGTGTGGTAGCACAAGTCTGTAACCCACCCCACCCCCATTTGGAAGAGGAGGCAGGAGGAGGAAAAGTTCCAAACCAGCCTGTGTACCAGGTTCAGACTCTGTTACATAGTGACACTTTGTATTTAATGATGATGATGCCCATATGTCTGGGCTTGCAGGAGAAAAGGGTCCCTACAGTTTGATCCTTTGGTTCTTTGGGTGCCTGTTTTTGAAAAAGTGGGGCCCTCTGCATTAGAGACAGCTCTGTAGCCCAAACCATCATGTTCACCACAGCAGTATCTACTGCCCTGCCCTGACGTCTTCTTGTCATGCAAAGCCCCTTCAGGCACCCCCATGGGTGGAGACAGTGATGAGAGCCATACTGCTGAACTTTCCCAGGGATCAGGAAGGAGTGGGTTTATACTGCTCCACACACCATCAAGAGGCATAGCAGCAGATTGCCACGAAATCCACCATCCTTCTCTTGTGCTTCCTTCCTGGGCTTGCCAGTTAGGGTGGGGGAGTGTTCTGATAAGAGGCTCCCTGACACCCTTGTGGTCTCTGAGCATCATAGTGCAGCCCCTAACTCCTATGGCAGTGCCAGGCCACAGGACTCTTGGTGGTGTCAGCCTCCTGGGCCTGCTCCTGTCTGATCACAGATTAGACAGGTTAGAGCCAGACCTTGCTGTAACTTGGTCTGTGGTAGAGAAAGGGGGAAACTCTGGGCTTAAAATGGCAAAACAAGGACTTGGGGAGATATGTAGCTCAGTAGGTAGAGTGTTTGCCTAATGTGCAGAAAGCTCTGGATTTGAACCTTTGTGCTATATAAAACCAAGCATGGTGAAACACAGAACTGTGGAGGCTGAAACAGGAGTGTTGAGAATTCCAGGCCAGTCTGAGAAAGGGAGAGAAGCACACAAACCAAAGAAACAAAAAAGGAAGAAGTGCCTTGTGTACCACATTATTGGAGATCTCATTTCTAGAATCAAGCCTTCTGGGAAGCTTGTGAGGCTGGTACCCCAGCTCCAAAGGCCACCAGTTTCTCTAGTGAGAACCCTTCTCAGGTCATGCTGTGGGCTTCTCAATTTTTTTTGTCAATTAGTGGACAATCGTATTCCAGTCCTAAGAACTCAGGAGTTCTGTGGAAGGCAACTCTGCCTGCAAGAAAGGTGTATTCAAGAGGGGAGGTAGGGTGTTCTTCATGGTATTTGGCACTGCAGGCCTGGGAAGCCCAGGATGGGGAGGGTATCACTCAAGATCCAAACATGGAACCATAGTGACATCTTGTGGGCAAATCTTTGTGAGCGGAGGAACCCTTTCCCATCCATCTTGTGTGTACTGTTGGAGAACAAGTTATACTCACCCCCTGAGCTCTGTGTAGCCTGTTCTCCAGCTGGACCTGGTGGCAGCATATGCAGGAAGGAGGGGAGCCTAGCATCTGGGGAAGCTTCCAGCCAAGGAAACCTACTCTAGAGTGCTGACCTGAGAACAGGTCACCTGTGTATGGCCGGGGGCTGCCTGGCCAGGGACAGCTGTGGTCTCCCCTGGGTTCCTCCATCCTCCAGTTTTGAGAGTCAGATCTGAGATAGAAGGAGGCACAATGGAGCTAGCCAGGCTGAGAATGCCTGTGGGTATACCACAAATCCACTTACCTTGTCCTAGCGCATCTTCAGGAGGGCAGTTCTGCATAGGCCAACTTTTTGCAGAGTACACTGGTTCCTATGCACACTTAGTCAGGCTCAAGCCTCCCGGGTCCCCTCCAGGAGTTCCAGGCTTTTGTGTTCTGTACTTTCAAGGCTTCTCTACTGAGTGCTGTACTGCGTCTTCCTGCCAAGTACTACAATGGGCAGGATACTGCTGCTCTTCCTCCCTGGCTGCCACGTCTCCTCTGCAGACCCTGATTGCTAATTTCTGCTCTGTCCTTGTATTTCAGTTGAGAGGTCAGGACAGGAGTTTCCCCTTTTCATTGGAAGCAAGGTACATAGCGGCCAGGCTAGGGTTCAACTCCTTTGCCCTGCTGTCAGGCTCCAGTCACCTACCATCTCATGGTACTCCATGCTGACCCCTCTCCCTCTGCTCCTCACTTGTGGGCCCCATGCTTCCCAACCCACCAAGATAGACTGGCCTTCCTGGAAGGCAGATTCCACTTGGAGCTTCTAGCCACAGCTGTGTATGGGCTCCCTGTCCTGTGCACACAGGAGAGTGAAGAATAAGGTTGTAGCGTACGCTAAAGGATGAATCAGTCCGTGATGGTAAGATTTCTTTATTCAAGAAAGCACCAGGGTAAAACACAGGCCAGAGCGAGGTTACAGGAACTCAACAAGCGCAGCCAGAAAAAGAGGGCCAGGGTCCCCACGTGCAGCCCTTAAGAAGCTCCCTTACATCACCCCAGCTTTCCTTCACCACGCCATTATGGGCGAGTCCCGGGTCCACCTGGTACCTGTCCCAGGACTATTGGGCGGGGCTAGGGTGTCTCCCTACAATTCCCCGTTTAGTCTAAAAGAGGATTAAAGCTTAATAGTGTAAAATATCCAAAACTAACAATCATAAAGGTGAAATACAAGAAGATACAATAATCTGCTATGACACATCCTATGTCTATTCCAGCTAAGTCTTAAAGTCATGTGGAAAAGGTGTCTAACTTGAACACCTCCTTCCAATCCAACTCTAAACAATAAGAAGGTCATTCTTAACTAGGCTTACTCTACCCTAATAAACAATAATGGGGAACGGGGGCGTAGCATCTTCTAGGTTACTTCCTGCTGAAATGGGACGATGGTAGTCATGTGGGGGTCCTGTGGAAAAAAAATGCTAGTACAGGGAAAGTCTCTAGTGAGTTATATCTAGTCCATGTTAGATGAGATTTGTTTGATTGAAGATCTACATTGAAATCCTCAACTTGATTGAAGTCATTACTCGAGGTTCTGGTTGGAGTGTCAGTCAAAACGGAGTGAGTTGAGTCCAGTGCAGTCGGGGAGGTGTAGTCCAATTCTTTTTCCGGAGCATGTAGGGATTGCTGTCAGGCTGGTTCTTGTTGGCTGTATGGGACTCAAACATAAGTGTCATCAGAGAAATGTTCGCTTGTTCATGTATGTGTACCGGGAAAGGCAAACCTTGACGAACAAAGATTATGAGAGGCCTTGAAAGAAAGAGCCAAGAAAAGACAAAGATAGTCCTCTTATTCTTCATTTATTCTGTATTACAGCAATTGGCTTCTTGATATAACACAGAAACTTTTAAATGTTGTTAAATAACATGCTTGGATTTTAGAGTAGGAAAGCCAAATCCAACTCTAAATCCCACATCAATTTAATTGAATAGGGACTAGGAAATGAAGAGACATAGAGTTATTTGAGAGACAGCTGTAAATTTTACCGTATGGCACGTTCCTTTTGTTTGATGGTTATAGCTACGTTCTTTCCTTAAGTATCCACACATGTAGTGTCCTTTGACTTCTGGAGGAGGGTTCCTCAGTAAATACCTGTCAGTCATCCTTGTTGAGGAGGTTGTCTTCCTCAACTCGAATCTTGATCAATTTTGATGGTATCCAAAGATTTTCTTCTCCTGTGGAGACAAATGCAAAACCCCTACCCCAACATAACACATGTCCAGGTTTCCATACCGAGGTCAGCACATCTTTGAAATACACTGGTTGGTTCAGTTCAGCAGTTTTTTCCGTAGTCCAGTGTCTTTCCGCAGCTGTTTGTCCACTGTCATTGGCATTAAGAAAGTTTAGCGTTAATAAAGCATTATGCAATCTATGTTTGGGGGGTTTCGACTTACCAGCTTGCCTATGGAGCATCTCCTTAAGTGTCCTGTTAGACCTTTCAACAACTGCTTGTCCTGTAGGGTTGTGTGGTATACCTGTGACATGCTTAATGTTATAATATTTGAAGAACTGTTCCATTTTTGTGGAGACATATGCTGGAGCATTGTCAGTTTTTATTTGTGCAGGTATACCCATAGCTGCCATCACCTCTAGCGGGTGTGTAATAACGAAATCAGCTTTTTCAGAGTTGAGAGCAGTAGCCCATTGGAAACCTGAGAATGTGTCAATGGTATGATGCACATATTTCAAATTTCCAAATTCTGTAAAGTGAAAGACATCCATTTGCCAGATCTCATTCCCCCGAAGGCCTTTAGGATTACATCCTGCTGGCAGCGGAGTTTGGTTATAAAAGGAACAAGTAGGACAGTTTCTCACTATCTCCTTGACTTGTTGCCAAGTGATGGAGAAGTCCTTTTTCAAACCTTTGCTATTTACATGATGCTTTTTATGAAATTCTGAGGCTTCTAGCACAGTGTCAATCAATAAATGATCGATCTCGTCATTGCCTTGTGCCAGTGGGCCTGGTAGACCTGTATGGGATCTGATATGCGTAATGTACAGTGGGTTACTTCTGTTTCTGATTGTTTCCTGTAACTGCAAGAACAACGAGGTTAGTTCAGTATTATCAGGGACGAATTCTGCAGTCTCTATGTGTAAGAAGACTCTCTCTGCATATTGGGAATCAGTAACTATATTAAGAGGTACTGTAAAATCCATAAGCACCATGAGAATTGCATATAATTCTGCTTTCTGTACAGATGTATATGGACTTTGAACTACTTTACTTACCTCACCTGCTTTATAACCAGCCTTACCTGTTTTGTTAGCATCAGTGTAGAAAGTAAGAACTCCAGAAATGGGAGTTTGTCTTATAATGCATGGAAGAATCCAAACTGTCTTTTTTATGAATTTAATTCTTTCGGTTTTGGGATAGTTGTTACTAATTGTTCCCAAAAAATCGGTGAGAGCTATCTGCCAATATTCATTATCCTTCCATAAGGAGGAAATTTCATCATTAGTTAAAGGTACTATAATCTCTGAGCAGTGTTGTCTTTCTTAGCTCTGTATCACCTGGGCTGCCAGGCCAGCTCCTCTGCCTGTACAGGGCTAATGGCCACTGGGCTCCTCCAGAGCTGCTCTAGGGATCTGATAGGAGCCTCTCAGCCTGCCCTGCAGGCAAGTTTATAGGAAGGGTATTTAAGGCACAGGGAGTAATATGACCAAGTGAGAAATTTACCTACACACCATTGAGTGGGAGTACCTGGATATGGATATGTTGGGACTGGCCCAGTTTGTGGCCTGGGGTCATGACACTGTTTACCCTGGTGCTTATAGCATCTCCTTAGGACAGGATGATTTGCTGCCTCTGTAGATATTGCCCACATTGGCTCCAGATAGATGTGTTACCTCCTTTCCCCGACAGAGACTGTCCCTCCTGGCCTAGTAAAGCTTGTGCTCCTCACCCCAATACTTCACCCCTCCACTAACTGTTCTGTCCTTCCAGGTCCACAGCAAGGACAAGAAGTACGTGTGCAAGGTGTGCAGCCGTGTGTTCATGTCTGCAGCCAGTGTGGGCATTAAGCATGGTTCTCGCCGCCACGGTGTATGTGCAGACTGTGCTGGCCGGGGTGTGGGCACGTCACTGGACCATGGTGGAGGCGGTGAGGGCTCCCCTGAGGCACTGTTTGCTGGTGAAGGGCCATACCTGGAAGACCCAGATGATCCACGAGGGGAAGGTGAGGAGGAGCTAGGTGAGGATGAGGACGAGGATGTGGCCAAATGGAAGGACGACGTGGGCTTGACACCTGAGGACGCACTGCTGGGAGATGACAAGGATGATGAAGACTCTCCACAAGGGCCCCGAAGCCCCTCTGGGGAGCCCGATAAAGACTTTGCCTGGATCTCCTAGGGGCTTTGCCCTGGTGGGAAGGGTGGGTGTGTCTTAGTGGGTCTTTACTTAACCCAGGAACAGGGCCATGCTGAATCTTTGAAGCTCTTCTTCCTACAGGCCCTTCTGTGCTATAACCCTCCCCCCTTGCAGAAACTGGCTAAGAAATTGGTGTGACTCCAGTGACTGGGGGCAC
The DNA here is from genome assembly GCF_003668045.3 of Cricetulus griseus. NCBI lineage: Eukaryota > Metazoa > Chordata > Mammalia > Rodentia > Cricetidae > Cricetulus > Cricetulus griseus. Next base: position 513,564 of record NC_048599.1, read on the forward strand.
TAGGACCGAACACAAAGTGAGGGGTACAGTGTGGGTTTGGGAAAAGGGAGAATGCCTACTCCCACCTGTCCAGGTATTAATGGAGTCCCCAGCAGGTGTGTCTAGAAGTATGGGCAGGACTGCACCAAGGCCTGGGCATGCTTCCTCAGGTATCAAAGGAGCCCTTTGCTGTGAACCTGGCTAGGAATGCAAGATGACTCAGTGGCCAGGTCAGGGTCAGCAGTAGTTAGGGTCATGAGGGCAATCCTCCAGCTCACAGGTCTGAGTAGATGTTGAGTTTTGCGTAAATACAAACTGCTCCATCCACAGCATTGCTCAATCTTCGTCCATCCCCATCCTCCGGCAGTCAGGTTATGGGCCACGGCCCTGTCACTTTGTCCTCTTGGTTCCTGCTGCTTGGTGGCAGCTGGTAGAACCTGGTGGGCATAAAGCCCTGCAACCCTCTTACCTCCAGGCTTTGGTGCTTAACACAAAATGGCTGCAGATGCCTCTCTGGAAGCCCTAGGCTCCAGGTGCTATCTCTGTTGGAAGCAGCTACCCAACCGGCAGGCCAAAGAGGAAGAAGGCTCTCTTCAAGAAGAGACCTGTGGCTGGATGCTTTCCCCTTTCAGGCCCACAGGGTTGAATTGCAAGGGCCACGGCTCTTCATTGTGTGTGCACTTTCTTGGAGAACCCCATTGTGCACCCTGAGTTCTGCCTGCACCCTTGCTGACCCCTCCTTGGACCAGATAGAGCTCAAGCTCCTGCCTTTGTTGCTGCTAACACTGGAGGTTGGTGTTCCTAGTTGCAGTGTGCTGCTGATGCCTCCCTGCCTAGGAACCAAATTTTAAAGAAGTCAGAGACATTTTCAGGTGGTTACTACAGGTTACTTTATTTTGAATTGTTTTCTCACTTGACAGGACTCGAGTGGTTTTATTTAACTCTTCATCAAGTCCTCTTCTTGTATTTCTAAAGGCTCTCACACTTGTTCTGTGAAAAGTATAGGCTTCATTTCCATGGCTCTGAGCCTAGAGAGGCAGATGTCCACTTAACCTGCAGGGTAGACATAAATGCTGCAGCCTGCCTTTTCTTGGGGCCATTTCTGACAAACTATCAAGACATTCCATCCCTCACCCACCTCATCTCCCAAAGGCCCACTGCAATGGTGTTCAGTGAGCACTCTGGTGAGGTGCTGATGGACTAACCCCCACCCTGTTGCAAGGGCTCATCAGGGTTAGGGCTAATTAGAGAATTTTGGTTTTCCTTTCTAAAACACTAAGTTAAATGGCTTTTAGGCTCTTTTTTTTTTTTTAATGGCACATCTGTTCTAAGTAAGAGGAAGCCCCATAAAACTGTAATTTAGGTCCTAATGGTTATACAGAGCATATGTCACCTGGTGACATTCCCCAAGTACCAGCTGCCTGAGCTCCAGAAGGGTGCAAGGCTGGCCCTACAGAAGGAAGGAATCACAGCTTTTATCATTTTAAACAAAAGTCAAGAGGAACAGAGCCTATACAGAGTGTAGGAGCTGTTGTCTGAAAGCCCCTATACTCACTTTCCTCTCCCTGTGAGGCATACTGGTTCTGGAGTACATTTCTGTCCAGCAGGGCAACATAACTAGACCCCCTTTTACCAACAAACTTTTAGGTTGAGACCGTCTAGCCTTGCCAGGCCCCTTGAGGGCTCTCGGACTTAGTACCTTTCTCCCTCTTTTAAAATGCCTTTTCTAAACACTTTTCTTATAAAATGTATTTGGAAACTAGACCTTTGCTACCACTGTCTCTGGGTTTTTGTATCAGTCCCTACTTCTCAGGCTGTCCTGCCCAGGACCCAGGACCCAGGACCCCAGACCCCTGACCCACCTCCCAAGGCACCCTCTGCCTCCACTCTCAGGGTGTCTTGCTCTGACTGGCCCCCCTTCCAGACTGCCTTTGCTGGCCTTTCTGGGGTTCCCTGTTGGCACACAGGGCACTTCCTTAAAACCAGTACTGTACCAGAAAACTGAGGGTCCCATTTCTGGTCCCACCACCTTCCAAGTGTTTGCCATGTGGCAGGCTTTGTTCTGGCTCAGTTTCCAATTGGAAAGTGGAATTCTAGAGATCCAGATGAACACATCCGTCTCAGGAGGCATGGAGGGAAAAAATGTATGTATTGAAACTTTTTGTTTTTTTGTTTTTATGTGACTTTTTTTTAATTCAATGTTCAAACTAATAAATATTTTTTTATGAAGAAAATGTGTAGATTACATTTCACATTTCGTATTTTTTGTGCGTGTGTCGGTATTTTGGTGTTTGTAACACCAAAGTGGAAAATATAGTCCATGGGGTGGGTGTTGTTAGGGTTGAAGTGGGAAAAATGATATGTTTTTTTATGGATCTCTGGATCCTGAACAATTTGCATATTTGAACTCTGAGTTTGGGGGAACAGGACACTGCTAGGACTTGACAGGGACCTAACTCAAAAGACACAGCTATGCTTCCAATTTTGCACATCTTCCTTTAAAAACAAGACAAAACCTGAGAAAATGCAAAACTGGAACTTTTTGCAATATTATAAAAGATAATCTTACTTTGGCTCATTCTATGACATGTACAACTCCTAAGAAAGCCATACTTAATGGTGGTATTATTTTTTAGATCTTGTGTTTTGTATGTGGCTCTTTTAGAATCACTTGTAGTGAGGGTGTTGTGTGTGTGCTTTTCTTAAATATTTATTTTTTTCAACATGCTTTCAATCTGTCAACAAAAAGTTAAAAAAAAAAAAAGGCAGTGTTTGAAGATTGTTGATTTTTTTCCCCCTGGGGATAATCTATATTATATTGACTTTATATTAATTATTATAAACCTGTGTTTGTACTGAAGATGTGTTTAATATTTGCAGAAGGTTTGTCATAATCAGTTGGTGAGGTTCACAGCTCTGTTGACCTGCTTCTATATATCCACAGACAAGTAAAGATTACCTTCTCTATAGTGGTTCTTGCGATTTCTTGTCTGCCTAGGTGTGCTCCAGGTTGCCTGTGGGTTTTCTTTCTGTGATGGGATTAGTGTAGACATTCTTGCAAAGCAATCACTTTAAATAAAATGGGAACTTGCTGCTGTGTGCGGATGCCTCCTGTGTGGTTTCAAACAGTGCCCTTCCTTGGACCTCAACCTGAATGGAGGGAGCCGCTTTATCGTCCATTTCCTATTACCCTCCTAGCTTCATTGCCTCCCCAGGGAAGTAACACTGGTTTCTGGAAAACTAAACAAACAATCAACCCCCACAGGTTTTAATTTTTCTCCCAGACACAAAACACCTGAGCTTCATTAACATGGTAAAATGTCAGCCCCAGGGGGACCTGGAACCACTACCTTAAATGTGGGCAGGAGAATACTCTCCCTGACACCCCAGAGCCCACTGACATCTTTGACAAGGGAGGCAGGCTGACCCTGGGACCAAAAGGACAACATGACTTTTGGCTTTAGTGCAAAAGGCTGGTTTCTTCCAAGGCATTTTCAGTAGTCAGTCATTCCTCCACCTCTAGGAGTCCAGGTTTGCTGTAGCTTCAGGCTGGGAGTGGGAAAAAGGCCAGGCAGCAGTAAAGGATGGGCTGAGGCCAGGAACTGCTAGCAGGCTTTTGTCCAGCAGCAGGCTTTGCGCCACAGGTCCCTGTGATCCATGCCATACGCTTGCCAGCACTTCTTGGCATCACCCTGGAGCTTCCTGGAGGGGACATGCAGGGAGCATGGAGAATTGTCAGCTAAGACCTTTCCACCTAGTACAAGCCCAGTCCCTCAACCTACACATATCTTAGGTTGACCCCAAACTTGGCAGGAGGGCTGGGCTGTGGCTCCAGGTGGATGGGGGCCAAGCAGCTCTGGAAGGAACCACAACTTCGGTGCTGTTTCTATCTAGAGTATTCTGAGACCTGCCCCCAATCTCCATATGTGGCCTCACTTTACTGGTAGGCTTGGTTACTGTGGCATACCTGTGACACAGCTGAAGGGCTAAGCTTGGGAGGTGGAAACAAAGTTAGGGGCTATAGCAGGTTGGGAAGAACTGGAGGCTCCAGTAGCTCTGGGAGCCCCACATGAGGAATGATGAGTGGCATGGAAACTGTAGGAGACACTGGGGTCAGGCTGGACAACCTATCAGTCAACATGTCCATACCAATATCCAGCTCTGTGTAGAAGTCCTCCCCATCACTCTCTCTGGCTCTGCTGTCTCCTGCCAAGAATAGAGAGGTGAGAGCTTAAGTTCTATCTAGGCCTGATCTCACCCTGACCAAGCCACCCAATCCCACCGCACCCCAGGTGCACCAGGTGGGTGTGTTTCTGCATCTCCAATGCTGTGCTCAGCACCTTCCCACCACTCTTCCACAGGCACTGGAACATGAATAGAGCTCTGGAGTGATAGTGGCCTAGGTCAACAGTAGCCACCCTGTCCAGCCCACCTCTGTAGGGGATTTCCCCACACTTACCTTCCTTTTTCTAGGGTGACTTCCTCAAACAAAAAGTGAGTTGCTTCAGGGGGCAGCAGGGATAACGGAGTGGATGGAGATGACTGGTGGCTGGCCAGGTCCCAGCCTGTTTCCACTGTTGCTGCTGCTGCTGCTGCTGTAGCTGGCTGAGAGATGAACCAGGGCCTCCTTCCAGAGCTCCAAGCCAGACTCTGCAGGGACACTCCATTCAGGAGCTTGGAAGGCTCAAGCTTCTTTGCAGAAATTGCTGCCTGCTGGCTCTCTCCAAGTCCCTGATTGTGAGTTGCCACCTGTTCAGGTGAGCCTTGTGGACTGGGGACAACTAAGAGAATTTGGCCGAGGAAAGGTAGGGGTGCTTGGCATGGCCAGGAAGCAGCATGGCCAGCAAAGTGGAGGTACTGTTTTGACCTCAGTGAGGGGCACTCAGGGTCCAGATGTCTCTTCATAGACCTTGAGGCAAGTTTAGAAGGTGACATGTTAGGTTTGGGGCACTGCTTGCCCCATAGAGGCTTGGTGGCTTCAGTATTCTGGAATAACAGAAGTTCTGGACCCTGCCCATACTTGAGCATAAGTTTCTGATTCTCACCTGGGCTTAACGTTGCATCTGGGTCTCCCAGATAAAGGGGTGGTGGGGGTAGATAGGCTTGTAAGGGCTGCAGCAGCCATGACCTCTTCTAGCTGGGCTTTTCCTGGGGGTAGTCTTGAGATGAGGTCAGGGCTCAATAAGTGCTCTAAGCCCCTCCCCTGGTCCAGCATACAGTTGCAGGCCTGCAGTGTGGGCATCAGGCTGCGTCCAAGTTCTGGATAGGAGGTCTGGTCCCACCCCCATCTCTGGTTGCAGAGCTGAAAATCCAGGAACCATAGAGCAGGATGGGGATCCACAAAAGCCTGAGTTCTCAATAAACTGTGCTTTGTTCCACAAGGGTTCCTTCAGACCCTGGTGCTGAGCAGAGGTCTGAAAGCCCACTATAAGGGGCGAGGCCAGCAATGGCTCAGCCCTTCCCGCCATCACACATTAACCACGGATGTGAGATAGCAACTGTGGGCCAAGTGCCAGGTCTAGGACGGTAGAGCAGCAAGCCTGTGGCAGAGGTCAGGGAGACTGTGCTCTAAGTACAGGCAAGTCCCCAGGCCCTAGGGGGCTGCATGGTCAGACCCTGCTGCATGGTCAGGAGTATAGGGCTGGCAAGTGGGGAAGTGGAAGCCAGGGACCCATAGAGTCCTAGATAGCCAGGTTCAGACTCTGACTGGTTCTCCACCGAAGCCTTCAAAGGATGATATCTGTGCCAGCATCTACCACTCCAGCACATACTGGCACACGTATATACACTCCTAGTCTTGGGGCATTAGTCTCTACCTCACCTTCTTACTGCCACTGTGGTATGCACAGAAGTCATTGGGAGCCGTGCTAAGGCTCCAGTCTTGGTTCCCTGAGGCTCCTGGGTCCACAGCCTGAGGTTCTTGTGACTCTGAGAACTCCAAGCATGCATGGCTGCCACCTATACAAGGGCCCCTGAAAATGGGTGGGAGTGGGGTCTCCGTGGAGGAGTTGGCCTGGGGACCCCAGACTCCACCTCAAATCTACTTGGTGCCCAATTCCCACACCAGATACAGCGTGTTGTGTGGCCCACATGGCCTCGCCCTAATCCTGCCCCGTGTTTTCGGTGGCGGGAAGCATCTGCTTGGCCTCTCTGCTTCACTAGACCCGACTCACGGCCACGCCCAAACACACGCCCCAACACATGCACACACAGGACGACACAGCACTCCCAGATGTGATGACCAAAGTTTACGCAGCCCGATGCCGTCTTTGCAGGGAAAGAAACTTGGGCAGTGCCCCTGCCCACCGGTACCTGTGGAGGCGTGGGCACTATAACCAGTGTGGCGCTCCAACTCAGGCCCTCCGCACTCAGGCACTAGTCGTGATCTGCCTCCCACTAGGATCTGGGGAGGCTACAAACACTTCAGAGTGGGGCGGGTGACTTTCGCAGACTGGACCCAGTTCTGGGCCTCCATGGTCATCCAGAAGCCTTTTATAGAAGTAAGGCTAGACTCTCTTGATTGGGCCCCAGGCTGGGGCCAGGCCGGTCGACACCCACTCAGGATCTGGCCAGAAGTTGCCTGACTATACCCCCTATGCGTTCTGCTCCAGTGCGCACGTCCATTGGCTGACACATGGCAAACACCCCAAGTGGTTCACACCTTGCCCTGCCCCGCTCAAATTTGGGCTAGTGCAGGGGCCGCTCAACTACTCCAGCTGACAGCCTCCACTCTGAGCACCCTGCAGCTGGAGGGCTGCTTCTGCACCCCCTAACCCCCTAACCCCCACCCCACTCGGTGCAAGGTGAGCTGGGAAGAGGTTGCACCTTCTTGGCTGGCCTCCTAGTCGCAGATTCTTTAATGCCAGACTGTCTACGTCCACCTACTTATGTAACCTCAAGGGTTGGTGGCAGAGGCTCCTGGAGGATGAGGGCCCAGATCCCACTCTCCCAACTGACCATGCTGTCCCAGACCCTCCAGCCTGGGAAACCACCACAGCAAAAGGCTTGTTTGCCTTTTTTCTCCTGGCCTACTCTGACTTCTGAATCTGACAACCAGGTCACGGCCTCAGGGGCCAGGGACCAGGTATGAGGGAACTCTCATGAAGATCAGAAAGGGAAATCTATAACCTTTCCAGCCTTTAAAAAAAGCAACTGAGAGCCAACATTATGTGACAGAGGTTTAATTAGGCCACAAGGTCTGGACCTGAAACTTGTACTGTCAGCTGTGGGTTAGAAGAAGGATCTGCAATCAACCCTGCAGAAGCCTGGGCATCCTTACTAAGTCAGCGCATGTTAATAAACAGGATGTGAAGCCTCCAGTGTTCAGGGGCCCACCTCCCTGATGCTCTCATATACATTTTCTAAGGGATCTTGGTTGACATCTTGGCCCCTGAGAGTGATGGCCTCATATTCCACATCACTCCCAAGGGCCAGAATTGCTCTCCCACCCTGGGGGTCCGGCTCATCTGTGACAGGTCTTGGGTCTCTCCTTTTAGGCTTGCAGACCCTGGAGTACAGGAGATCCATCTGGGGAGAGGAAGCAAACCCAGGGAGGGCTTGGCATTGTCCTCTGAAAAGGGTGGGCTCAGTTCCGTCTACCTTACCCTACCCAGGCTCACTTTACCTGAGGAGCTGGGATCATCTTGGTCTTCTGCTGTGATTCTTGGTAGCCCTGTTCTGTCTCTTTGTGCTTCTGGATGCAGGCATACTCAGCCCCAGGCCCAAGCTTCGCACAGCTAATGGTCAGCTGTGTTCCAGCCCACACCATAGGGCTAGCAGCCAGGCTGGCCCTGGGAATTGCAGCCAACCCCACATTGGAGTAAGTGGCCTCAGGGCTAGTAGAAGATGCAGTTGCAGGGGCAGCAGGAGGGGCCCTGGGCAGCTGCCGAGATGAGAAGGCAGAGGGGGTTACCTGAGACCTGGTGCTGCCCCTGGATGCCTCCAGCCAGTGTGGGTGCAGGAAATCCATGCTAGCAGGCCGTGGGGCTACGGATAAGATCAAGGCAGAGGTCACCGAGGGGCTAAAGCAACAGGACTGGCCCCAGTGGGCCAGCCCTACATTAATGGCCTCCCAGGAGCTCACCTATGCTACAGCGTGTGCCTTGGTGAAGCTCGTGCAATCTGGTGTCAGACTTGCTGAGGGAGCAGAGGTGGGTCTGTCTCAGCAGTGACTAGGGGCAAGGAAGACTGGTTGATGCCCTGCTATTCCTGCCCTGACCCCAGGGACAGTCTGGCACTCACCATTTCCACTGGTATCAAACTGCCCTGCAGCCCAGTTTGTTGCCTTTGAGCCCGCTTCCTGGGGGCAAGAGTGCCGTTAGTCCAGTAGGCAGAGGAAGGCGCGGGGTGATCAGAAATGCTGGCCCAGGCTCAGTGTAGAGGCACATGCAGAACCCTCATACGGACTTCTCTGTTGTGACTTCTGACTCTGAGCCATGAATGGTGAGGGCAGACAGAACCCAGGCACATACCTGTGACAGGCTGTGCACAGTGCCCACAGCCAGAGGAGCAGGGAGAAGCACCCCAGGAACAAGAGGGCTAGTGGGGCTGAAGGCACTGGTGGCCTCATCTTGTAAAAGCAGAAAAGGGGACCTGGGGACAGAAGAGATGAGCGCTGGGGGCTGACTGAGGGACCAGTGCACACCTGCAGCTCTATTTGCAGATCTTGCCCAGATGGTGGGTTCTTCCTCCCTGGTTGACTCAGCACACCGGAAACCCCCAGGCCTTTCATATGTGCCCTGCCCCACAGGCACCTACTTTTTCTTCTCTGGCTAGGGTTCCTGGTAAAAGGGTGAGGCCCTGCCTACTCCTTTAGTTACCAGGAATGGCTATGGGGATGGAAGAGCATGGCCAGGGCAGCTATGACCTGAACAAGGCTATACTGTAGCTCAAACCCATTACCTGGGGGAATCCCTGACATCACTCTGACTTTGAGCCACAGACCACAGATCACACCTCCAGCCACCACTGCCCAGGAGTGACCCCTTGTGTCAGGTGATGTTCTTAGACTACTCCCTACAGAAGCTAAGAGGTGGGAGTGGGGAGGATCACTGAACAGGAGTACTGTTATGAAGGCAAAGTATCCCCACCCTACTCCTCCCTTCCCAGGATCCCTGCTTTTCCTGGAGTTGGCCTTGGAAAAGCTGATTAGGGGCTCACCCAAGAGGTGAGCAAAATGAGGGTAGACAGCCTTCTGGGGTGAGGACCTGTCTGTTCAAGCTTGGGGTATAGACATCTTACACACAGGGGTCCAAGTTGACTGACGTGGCTACAGCCAAGTCTCAACGGCCTGATCAGGCAGGGCCTGTCCCTCCCAGACCCCAGGGCATGGAGAGGCTTGGGGACTGGCCCAGGATGGAGGAAAGGGCAGGCACTTACCAAGGCCACAAGGAGTTGCTGCTTGGCCCTGTCAGCCAGGAAGGTCTTTGTGGGCTGTTGGTGAGCTCCTCACCTCATTTCCTGTGTATCTCAGAGCACCTCCCAGCAGCCGCATAGCTCTTGCGCAGTTGCTCCCAGTCTCCGCTCACCGCCTCACATCTCATCATGGTTATTTGCCATCAATAGGCAATTACCACAAAACTAACACAAAACTCCACCCCAATGTGGCAGATACTCATGAATGAGGTGGACAGAGCAGGTCAACTGGATGGATTATCAGTGGCAACTGAAAACCAGAAATGAACCCCAAACTCACTTGAGTCAGGCCTGCCTGCTTTCATCACTGATGGAGTTCCCAACAGTGTTTCTATTTCATATACCCTACCTGCTTATGAGTACTGGGCACTGAAGAGCTACCCTAAGATCTTACCCACTTGGTCAGAGAAGGGAGAAGAGGGAAGATGCTCCTTTTTTGGACTCTTGGGCCTTGAACAGAGGCAGTGGCCTCATTTGGGACCTTCCCACCCCCAGTCCACCTGTCTGTCGCAAGGACCTACACAGATCCATTTGTCCCCAGAGATCCTGAAGACAGTTGAGTCTCCAGTGAGAGAAATTGTGATGAAATCACTTTAATGTCCTAAGGAGCTACCCCAAGACACTGGTAGATGGGCTTGGTGGGCAAATAAATGTTCAAAATCAACCCTGACACCCCATGTCTACTCAGTAGTATTCATACACGTTAGGCTGACAAGGCTGAACAAGGGACAGCCTTGGAATGGGCTGAACCCTCTTCCAGGTTCAAGTGTCAGGGTGCCAGCCGTCTTTCTGCCAACGCAGTTTGGAGTTGGTCCCAGGGCTCTGTCCACAATATAGGCAGGGCTGCTAAAACTCTGTCATCTTCCTGTGGGTATCTGCCTTCCGCTGCTCCCTCTGTAGGCCAGCTTCTTGAGCACGCAGCTGACCCAGTTTCCGCTGGGCTCCCTCCAGCTTCTCCTGCAGATGGGCTGTTGCCATGCTGTGCCTAGGGAGAGCCTGCTGGTCAGCATTATCTCCTGGCTCCCCACTACCAGGCCCCCAGATGCTGTGGCCAATGCCCATTCTCCAATATTCAGACCACTTCAGACTCAGGGGCTACTGAGATCGGTGACCTTTAGCAGGTACCCTGCGGGCACAGCCACTGGAGCCCATACTGCCTCAGCTGGACCCCACACATACCGGCCAGCATTCCGGGTTAGGGCCTCCTGGATGCCCCGGATGTCCCGTTGGGTCCGCTCAATCTTCTCCTCAGTCTGGAAGAGCTGCAGACTCAGAGCCTGCTTGGCACTTTTGCTGGCATGATACATGTCCTTGTTCCTTTTCCCTGGAGTGTCCACCCCAGCATCTGGGGTCTCAGGCGCCTGGCTTTGCAGTTTTTCATTCAGAAAGTCAAACACATTCCGAGGGGGTGGGCGGCCCTCGGGTCTACCACCACTCCTCCGACATCTTGGAGGCCTATTGGTCCCAGCCTGGCCTCCCTTTGTCTTCTTCTGTAGTATCTCTGTGCACTGGTCCAGTGATTTCCCTCTAGGCAACACTACGGCATGGATGGGCTCCACTCGGCCTTCTGCATGCCGACCCAAACCTGGGAAAGACAGGGCCTTGTGCTGCCTCTGCCAGACTCTTAGGCTATCATGAGGCAACCCTCCCATCTCAGGGCAGCACACACTCACCCTTGCCAAACTCATAGCCCATCTTGACTAGGAGTTTGGAGCCAATGCCTCGTGTATGTACCTCCCAACCAGCAAAGGCAGAACTGCAGGTTCCGGTGTCCACGGTGTTTGGTTCCACCACTGCAGGAGACAGAGGACTCCAAGTAGTGGGTTCTAGCCAACACTACCCAAGAACTCAGGCCCTAGGTAGGGCCTGATCTCCTGGATTTCTGGTCCCCTCAGGTTCCCCAAACATGCTGTGGGCACTCCTGGCAACTCTACCTTGAGAGATAGCTGTGTGGTAACCAACTTGACTGCTTTAGCTTACTATCTGCCACCATGGATAGGAGCTCAGAAACTACCAACTCACATCACAGGTTCCCTGATACTCCTTCCTGTCTTCATCCTAACCAATCTCTCAGGAGGATTATATATTACCTAATTTCCTGAACTCTCTATTTTACCTAGACACATTTTCCATCTGCAGAGATCTCTTCTCCCCTACCTACCAGGCACCCAAGCTCTAAATCTGGGAAGCCATCTGAAGAAGCCAACCTTTCCTATGTTCTACATTCAGTTACTTCCTGTGACTCCTTGGCAGACCTAGCACCAACATTCCATTCTGACAGTGAGGTGCTATCTTGCTTCAGGGAGTTCTGACTCTTACATATGATTGTTGTGTCTGTTTCTTAAAGGCAAAAGCTAGGTCTTAGGTCTTACCCAGGCCCATCACACACACTCTGGTCCTTTGGGCCCTCTCCTGTAGATTACTGTGCTAAGCTTCTCACCACATCACTTGTTCTACAATTATCCTGACAGCTGGGTGCCTGTCTAGGTCTATTCCCTGACCAGCCTGGCTTCTGGGTACTGATTTCTGCCATACCTCTGGCATAGCTGGAGTCACTTGCATCACCACTGTCTGAGTCAGATGACTCTGTAGCCTCTGTGCGCAGAGGAGGCAGGATGCTGTCTCCCTCTACCACAGCCTCCTTCAGCAGCAGTGAGTCAAATTTAACAGTATAGTAGCCATTGTCCACATCTAGGGTGACAGAGACAGGCTGTAGGTTAGCAGCAACCAGTTAGGAGCAAAATGAGAGACAGGAAGGGAGGGGGCTTGGGGCAAAGACAGACTTGCTCCTCTTGGGCCCAGATGACGTCAAAGCTCAACCCAGAGGAGGTAGAGAATGGCTTTAAGGAAAAAAAAAAAAGGATGTTTCAAAAAGGGTCCCACCAGGTAGGCCCTTGTAGGCAATCTCACCGGTGATCCGTGCTGGGTGCCAAAGGCCATCCTGGTGCTTGGCCAGACAAGCAGAGCCAGTCTGCAGTAAGCTCAAGTCTGGATCCTGGAAAGGGCGCAGCTCATCCACAGAGACCACCTGCCCATGGGAGAACCTGTAGATGTAACCACAGGAGGCAGTGGCTTAGACATGGCCCACTAGGAGCATGTAAGCCCAGAATCACAGAGACCATCAACAGGGCACTGCCTATAATGGAGTGAAATTCAAGAACCCAAGACAGGCACACCAGCAAAAACATCTACACTTTCATACCTATGGGTTTATGGACACATTTCTCTCTCACACACATACATTCATATACTCTCACTCACATGTAAATACACAGGCATTCTCATACCCTCACGCATATACATGCACATATACTTATGCACATATACACCTGCATATCCATATATACAACATCTCTCTCACACATACATGCACATACTACCATATAGCTATGCACACTAAACACACACGTACACATACATATAAATGCACAGAATGCACTCACACACATATATATATACTCTAAAATACACACACACACACACACACACACACAGAGGAATTTTCTGTTAGGACACACAGGGCTAGTTTGGGGAGATGGCTTGTGTTTCTATCAGCTTTCTAGGTTATGTGACAATGTAGCAGAGCACCATGTGACTGTAGCTCATTACCTCTCAGCAAACGTGATGCCCGTGACACTTATATTCAAGGCAGATGTGTTAGAAACTGAGGACCTCCGTGGGCATGCGTACTTGGATGCCCAAGGCAGGGTGATCATGAGTTTGAGATCAGCCAGCACGATACAGAGAGATCCTTTCTCAAAAATTGAAACAAGAACTGGAAGAACTAAGTTACAACAATGGAGTTGTGTCTTTTATGTATCAGTGCACCTGTAAAATTAAAACCAAAACCAAATCTGACAGAAAACAAAGAGGAAATGTGGAGACACAGAAGATTGCAGCCATGAACTTTGCCAAATAAAGGCATGAAAAAAGCTAACCACCAACTACCACTACATGCCATCATTTCAGACAGGAAGTTGTTTTAACCCCAAAAGAGCAGCTGAGGGGATTCACTCCAGGATCGCTAAGGGGCTCTTTGTAAGCAGTCATGAGTGGGTAGGGGAAGAGGGAAATGAACTTGCCATAGCTCACACCTACAGCCTTCTGCTACCACATGCTCAGGCCAGGGTTCCAGGAAGTACCTTCTCACACCAACTATCTTAAACATACAGCCAAATGACATACAGCTGGAAGACTGTGCCACCAAAGTACAGTAAAAACTGGCTAGAAAGTCCTGTTGAACTGAGAACCAAAAGGACGTATTCAAAGGGGTTTATTCTACATTTGATCCCTGGGACTCAGATGGTAGAAGGAAAGGACTGATTCTCACAAGTTGTCCTCTGATTCCATGCTCTCACAGTGGCACTTGCATGCCTCCATATGAAACAGTAAGTTTTTTTGTTTTTTTGTTTTTTTTGGTTTTTTGAGACAGGGTTTCTCTGTAGCTTTGGAGCCTGTCCTGGATCTTACTCTGTAGACTAGGCTGGCTTCAAACTCACAGAGATCCACCTGCCTCTGCCTCTACCTCCCCAGTGCTGGGATTAAGGTGTGCACCAACAACGCCTGACAATATAAGTATTTTTATAGATAGTTATGAGCCACCATGTGGTTGCTGGGAATTGAACTTGGGACCTTTGGAAGAGCGGCCAGTGCTCTTAACAGCTAAGCCATCTCTCCAGCAATAAGTATTTTTAAAGGGGGATGAAGAAATGGCTCAACAATTAAGAACACCAACTGGTCTTACAGAGGACTTGGGTTCAATTCCTAGCACCCAGATGGTGCCTCACAGCCATCTGTAATTCTAATTCCAGATGATCTGATACCCTCTTCTGGACTTTCCAGGTACCAGGCATGCAAGTGGTGCATAGACATACATGCAGGCAAAACATCCATACACATAAAAAAAACAACAAGGAAAACAACAGCAAAACATGCTTAGGATCAGAAGTGTTTCCAAATTGTATTTTTTAAAAATATTAGTGGTAGTATATCAGTGTTCAAAAAGCTTTGGATTTGAAGGGACTGGACACTGGCTCAGTGGGTAAGAGTGCTCACTGTGCAACAGTGAGGACTCAAGTTTAAATCCCCAGTGCCCACATAAAAAGGTGGATGTGGATCTGAATGCCTAGAACCCCAGTACTTGGCGGAAGACAGAGACAGGAGGATTGTTGGGACTTGCTACCCAAAGCTCAAGGCTGAGAGACCCTGTCTCAAGGGAATAAGGAAGAAGTAATAGAGGACATTCAATGTCCTCCTCTGCTTGCATACACAAAGTTTAAAAAAAAGTTTTAGACTTTGGAACATTTCACATTTTGGATTATTTATTTATTTATTTTTGGTTTTTCGAGACAGGGTTTCTCTGTGGCTTTGGAGCCTGTCCTGGAACTAGCTCTTGTAGACCAGGCTGGACTCAAACTCACAGAGATGCACCTGCCTCTGTCTCCTGAGTGCTGGGATTAAAGGCGTGCACCACCAATGCCTGGCCAGATGTATACATTTTTTTTTAAAAAAACACAATAAGTGCTTCTAAGAAAGGATTTTAAGAAAGTAATAGTGTTTGCAAAGATTTAACTACAAAAAATATTTTTCATTTCTAAAGTTTTACTTAATTTTAATTGATGTATATGTGACTGCTTGTCTCTATGTGTATCACATGCGTGCAGTGCCCTCATAGACCAGAAGAGGGTACTGGGTGCTCTGGAACTACAGTTAGTCCAGAGGTTGAGTTTAGGAGACTTCAAAGCAGATCCATAAGTGGCATATACCTTTAATCCCAGCACTAGGAGGCAGAGGCAAGTGGATCATTGAGTTCAAGACTAGCTTGGTCTACAGAGCGAGTTCCAGGACAGCTGGGACTACACAGAGAAGCCCTTTCTTGAAAAACCAAAC
The DNA here is from genome assembly GCF_003668045.3 of Cricetulus griseus. Lineage (NCBI taxonomy): Eukaryota > Metazoa > Chordata > Mammalia > Rodentia > Cricetidae > Cricetulus > Cricetulus griseus. Next base: position 528,846 of record NC_048599.1, read on the forward strand.
CAAACCAAACAAGCAAACAAACCCACTCATATTTGGTAAAACAAAACACAAGTCTACAAATCCAAGGAACTTACAGTCTTGGATACTGTTCTATTGCTGTGAAGAGACACTATGACCAAAACAACTCTCATAAAAAGAAAGCATTTGCTGATGGAAGCAGAAGCAGATATCCAAAGCCGAGCACTGAGCCAAAGTCCTGGAATCCAGTCTCAGAGAGGGAGGAGGGATGATCAAAGGGTTCAAGACCACATTGGGAAAACCTATAGAAACAGCTGACCTGAGCAAGTGGGAACTCATGGACCCCAGTCTGACAGCTGGGGAACCAACATGGGACCAAACCAGGCCCCCTGAATGTTGGTGTCAGTAGCAGGATGTATCCCTAGTGCATGAATGGATTTTGGGAGCCCATTTCCCATGGAGGGATACTCTCTTAGCCTAGATACACAGGGGAGGGCCTAGGCCCTGCTCCAAATGACTTAACAGATTTTGATGATCCTTCATGGAAGGCCTCACCCTTCCTGGGGAGTGGATGGGGGATGGGATGGGGGGGGTTGGTGGGGGGCATGGGAGGATGGGAGGGAGAGGGAACTGGGATTGATATGTAAAATAAGATTGTTTCTAATTTAAATAAAATCTATAAAAAAAGAAAACATTTAATTGGGGAGGCAGCAGGGAGACAGGAGAGAGAGAGAGAGAGAGAGAGAGAGAGAGAGAGAGAGAGAGAGAGAGAGAGAGAGAAACAGACAGATACAAACACACACACACAACTGGCCTGGCTTTTGAAACCTCAAGACCGGCCCTGAGGGACATGCCTCCTCCAACAAGGATACACCTAATCCACTGGGGACTAAGCAGGCAAATGGGGGCCGTTCTAAAGATCCAGTGGGATAAACACAAAAATCACATCTAGACAAGTCATAAACTGGTAAAGAAAGCCAAAGACAGAAAACCTTAAAAATAGCAAGAGGGAGGAGGTGTCCTTCACATATAAGGAAATAACAATTTGTCAGTGACGTATCACTAGAAACCATGGATGAGGATGTAGTTTAGAAGTACAAATGCGGGAGCTGGAGAGATGGCTCAGGAGTTAAGAGCACTGACTGTTCTTCCAGAGGTCCTGAGTTCAATTCCCAGCAACCACATGGTGACTCACAGCCATCTGTAATGGGATCTGGTGCACTCTTCTGGCATGCACAGTATACATGATAAATAAATAAATCTTTAAGAAAAAAAAAGAAGCACAAACACTTGTCTAGCATGTGTAGTGTTTGATCCAACACGGAGTGCATATGTGTGCATGTAGATTGGGGGGAGAGCTGTCTAAAACCATTATAAATTATAAATTATTTATGCTATGGGGCTGGAATAGCTCAGTGGCACAGCATTTACCTAGCATGCACAGGCCCTAAACTCAATCCTCAGTATCTTCCATCCCAGTGAGAGAAATTATAAAAAGGAATCAAATAGAAATCCTGGAGTTGAAAAAGTACACTAACTGAAATGAAAGAGTTGAACTGTCAGAAGAAACTTGTTTTTAACAAAATCTTAAATATTGGATTTTATACAAAAGACTTGGGAGCCAGATAGATGTTGGGGTCAAAGCCTCTAGATCAGAGACAGCACCCAGCTGACCTTTCTCCTTCGCTGACATGCCAGAAGCCTTCTTCTCCTATGAGAAGCCCTTGTAGGAGATCTTCTCTGTCTGAAAAACCTACTCAAATTAAAATAAAATGTCCCTCCCTTCTACTTCTTGGGCATCTATCTATCCTCCTGACTCCCTCTTACTCTCTATGGTTTTTTTCTTAATAATCTTAAGATTATTCCTGTCAACTGGTTGCTTGCTCCAACTCTTGACCTATGGCTGACTTTATTTAATCCTGTTTATAATATTCAAGCAGAAAGTTGCTAGATTAAAGGTGTGTGCTAGGGCTGAGCCACACAACTAGAAACAGGTTTTTTTTTCCAGCAACTAACACAATCTCAGGGTTCATAGTGTGATTAAATATCCTGCAACAGAAACTGAACTTGAAGACAGGGCTACAATATATATCCAACATGAAGACTGGAAAGTAAAGAAAGAAAAAAGGGAACAGAGCTCAGGGGACTTATGGGTTCACCAACAAGCATCATGCAAACCAACACATGCACAACTGGAGTTTCTGAAGAAGAGAGACTGAGCAGCAGAATAATATCTAGACATCAGTGGTTGAGAACACTTGCTGAATTAGCACAAAGACCAGAGTTTAGATCCCAGAACCCATTTAACAAGTTGGCATCCACATGCAATTCCAGTTTCAAGGGGAGCAGAGACAGGAAGATCACCGGGGCTTGCTGGCCTGTCTAGGTTAGAACATATAAGCTCCAGGTTCAGGAAGGGACCCGACTCAAGGAATAGGCAGAGTGATAGAGGACACCTGATGTCCTCTTCTGGACTCTGACATATGTGTAGGGACTATAGGCACGTGTGACCACACCAGGTTCATACATCCCTAGGGATAGAACGCAGGCTTTCATGCATGCTAAGGAAGCACTCTATCAATTATGCTACATCCCCAGTCCCAAAGATGCAACTTTTAATAGTAATAATACACAAATGAGTCTATCCAGGATCAGATTTTTTTTTTTTAATTATTGACACTAAATTGGTAGTGATTCAAACTCTACTGTTAAAAATTTAAGACATGAACCATATACTAGAGTAACTATTAAGCAAATAAAGGGGCTGGAGAGAAGGCTAGGAGGTCAAGAGGACTAGCTGCTCTTGCAGAGGACCTGGGTTCAATTCCCAGCAACCACAGAGCAGCTCACAATTGTCTGTAACTCTAGTCCCAAGGGACTGATGCCCTCTTGTGGCCTCAGTGGGCACACAAGTGGTACACATATACATGCAGGCAAAATACCTATGCACATAAAAGTAAGTTGAATAATAAAAAAGAAAATAACACTATGCAGAAAAGTGAACTGGTAAGAGAAAAAGGAAACAATAAAGATAGTAACAAACAAATAACAAACAGAAAGATATAAGATACACAGAAAACAAATATTCCTCAATACTCACTACTTTAAATGTAAGTGGGTTAAACACTAAAAGGTGTAGATTACAGGTAGAGATGGCTCAGAGGTTAAGAGCACTGGCTGCTCTTCCAGAGGTCCTGAGTTCAATTCCCAGCACCCACAAAGTGGCTCACAACCATTTATAATTACAACAAGCTGTAATGAGATGACTCTTCAAACTCAGGAAGGTAGCTGTTTTTTCAAAACAAAGGAAAACAAGCTATGGGTAGATGTGGAGAAGCTGGTACCCCTGAGCTCCTCTGTGGCCAAGAAAAACAGTATAGCTAATTGTGAAAAAGTTTGGCAATGGTGATCCAGGAATTTTTCTACTATTATAACATATATTTTTAAGGATAAAATGACAAGTTTGAGGCCTAAACTATGTAAGACACTACCCCCCAGCCTCCAAAAAAGCATTTGAAACTACCAACTAGAAGAGCACACTTCTGAGAGGATCGTCTTAAATCGATGGACATCAAGATGTACTGTGACGCTGGGCATCACACACCTTTAATCCCAGTACTCAGAGGCAGTACCCACAAGCTGACTCATTATTCAGCTGAGATAAAGACCAAAAGCTCCCACAGTGGAGACCTCACATCACTGTATACACTATTAGGAGAGTGTGGGTTATAAAACTACTTCGGATAGTCATCAGTCACCAGCAATGGGCTTCATTCTGAGGGTCATGTATGTACAGAGGGATGAGACAAAAATGGGGGAGGGGAAGTGGCTAGCAAGATGACTCAGCAGTTAAGAGCACTTACTACTCTCGTAGAGGACCCAAGTTCAGATCTCAGCACCCATATCAGACATCTCACAATAGCCTGTAACTCCAATTTCTGAGTATCCAAAGCCCTCTTCTGGCCTCTGCAGGCACCTGCACATACACATGCAGACATGGATACACACACACATTTGGAAGTTGTTTCCTGTGCCCTTAAGAACCAGATCCTAAGATGGAAAAGAAAACATGTGATCTAGGTGAGGCTGAGTAAGAACACAGTAGTCATTAAAAATGTAGGTGAATGATTTTATATGTACATTATACATACTATGTTCATATAAATGTACATGTTACCAACATTTGTTATTTCTGCCCCATAAAGGACCTCAAAACAATGCCTGGTCAATGATAATCAGCAATGTGGCACCTTAAAGGTTGCCTTATGTGAAGGTTGCCTTAAACAACCCTTATGTGAAGGGGAAGCAGAGCAAGCACATTTGGGCAGGAAGTTATGTGACCCAGACAGTAAGGAGGCAGCCGAGACAACTGGCTCAGATCAGGATAGGAAAGCCAAACTGAAGAGACCCCACAGGCCAAAACTGGGGCAATTTGAAGCTCATTAGAACTGTAATGGAATATGATCCATCTAAGAAGAAAGTGGTGGCACATGTCTTGGCCAGGCGTTGGTGGCGCACGCCTTTAATCCCAGCACTCGGGAGGCAGAGGCAGGCAGATCTCTGTGAGTTCGAGACCAGCCTGGTCTACAGAGAGAGTGCCAGGACAGCCTCCAAAGCCACAGAGAAACCCTGCCTCGAAAAACCAACCAACCAACCAACCAAACAACCAACCAACCAAACAAACAAACAATATTCCATAGGTCAAGAGGTAGAACAATCAACCAATTTACTGGAAGTAACCATAGAGAGTGGAGGGTAAGCCAGGAGGTGAGAGAGAGGATACAAGGAAGTAGAAGGGAGGGAGAATCTGCTAGAGTTTGTTTGTTTGAAACAAGGAGAAAAAGTTCTCTTTCTGGGATGACAACAGAGGAGGAGATAGCAGGTTTTCAACCCAGCATCTGACTCCAGAGTCTTTATTGATAAAACAGAACAACATTTGATGCTCCAACTAGTGGCAAGACCATACAGAAAGGGAAATTACACCAGTGTCAAACAACGAGTGATGAGAAGTCACCAGATTTAGTAAGACACCTGGGAAGTCCTTAAGGAGAGAGTTAAGTAATATTAAAAGGAAAAGTCTTTCCCTTTTTTTTTTTTTTTTTGGTTTTTCTATACAGGGTTTCTCTGTGTAGCTTTGGAGCCTATCCTAGCACTCGCTCTGAAGACCAGGCTGGCCTGGAACTCATAGAGATCCGCCTGCTTCTGCCTCCTGAGTACTGGGATTAAAGGCGTGCGCCACCAACGCCCTGCAAGTCTTTCCCATGTTAAGGATGGGAAATACGATGCAGGGTGTTAGAACCCTGTAGAGTGCTACTTAAGATGCTTGAAAATAGAAGCAGAAAATAAAAAGATAAACGACTTAACTGAGATTGACATAAAACTGACTGTAAGTACTATCAGTCTGGCAATTCACATTTTATCCTTAACAGCCAGTGTTTTTTGTGCCAAATATGAAAAGTTGAAAGATACAAGCATTAGAAAGGCTTAAAAGAAAATAAGAAAAATACTTAGACACAGACAGAGGAGCTTAGTCAAGAACTGACAGTGCCACCACATGGTGAAAATGAAGAGGGATGACCTAAGGTTATTAGAAACCAACTTTAGTTTATCCAGTTACTGTTTAAGAACTACACGAAGATGACAGAAACCCGAGATTATCAAGCAGTTAAATGGAATCCTATAGAAATATTGGGATTTGAGAAGATTTAAAGAAGCAGCCATTTAATATGGTATGTATTCACTCTGTGTGAAGCAGTTGTTAAAATTCATGGACAGAATTATCCCCCAAGCCTGAAAAGATTAGGCAACAGCAATATTGGAAGCTGGTCCTCAGATAAAAGGTGAACATGGTGGGAAGAACAATAATATAGGGCCAGAGATATTGACATTCCCAAGATAAGTTGCTAGCTGAAGGCCAATATACTGAATTGGAAAGGCAACTTAAATTTGATGACCACACCTTGGCACTATGTCATTTAGAGGTTTTAAATGCTTGGGACAAGGTTAAAGAATCAGGAAAGAGATCTGAGTCATTTACTAAAATTATACAAGGCCCAAAAGAAGCCTTCACTGGTTTTTTGTAAAGATTGACTTCAGCTGTAAATAGAATACTATCAGATGCAGAAATCAGACAAATATTAATTGACTCCAGCTTTTGAAAATGCTGATTCAGAATGCAAAAGGGTGATTAGGTCTTTAAAGGCAAGATCAGCACCAATACATAAATGGATTAGAAATACAGTCAAGGGCCTAAGAGATGGCTCAGATGTTAAGAGCACTGGCTGCTCTTCTAGAGGTCCTGAGTTCAATTCCCAGCAACCACATGGTGGCTCACAACTATCTGTAATGAGATCGTGTGCCCCCTTCTGGCCTGCAGGTGTACATGCAAGCAGAATACTGTATACAAAGCAAATAAATAAATCATTAAAAAAAAAGAAGTTCAGTTGATATTGGATCTCAAGTTTATTATGCTACTCTGACAGAAGTAACTTCTAAAAGTTTTAAGAAAAATCAAAATGTCAGTTGTTTGAATTGTGGCAAACAAGGGGATTGTAGGCAAGCTGTTCTTAGAAACAATGTTTTTTTCTAGAGATAATCCAAACAGAAAGTCCCAGTTTTCTTGGGGAGTGCAGAAGGTATGGCATTAGACTACTGAATGCAAATCAACAAGAGAGACAAGGTAACCCTTTGCCTTCTGAAAATGCACTAAGGGGCCTCCTGAAGGCCTCTGTATCAAATTCAATTCAATCATGCCCTGTCAGCTTCAGAGAAACTCATCCACAGAGTAATTAAAAGACTTAATGCCTGGCCGGGCGGTGGTAGTGCACACCTTTAATCACATACTCAGGGGGCTGGAAAGGTAGCTCAGAGGCTAAGAGCACTGGCTGCTCTTCCACAGGTCCTGAGTTCTGTTCCCAGCAACCACATGGTGGCTCACAACCATCTGTAATGAGATCTGGTGCCCTCTTCTGGCCTGCAGGCATACATGCAGGCAGAACACCGTATACATAATAAATAAATAAATAAATAAATAAATCTTTTTTTTTTGAAAAATCACAGCACTTGGGAGGCAGAGGCAGGCGGATCTCTGTGAGTTCGAGATCATCCTGTTCTACAAGAGCTAGTTCCAAGAAAGGCTACAAAGTCACAGAGAAACTCTGTTTCGAAAAACCAAAAAAAAAAAAAAAAAAAAAAAAAAAAAGACGTAATGCCTGTTGTTAAAAACAGACACTGCTCTGGATGTGATCAAGGACAGAATAACTTCAGTAGATAAAACAAAGTAATTCAGGAGAAAACAAGTACATTGGCAAACTGATGATCAGAGACCAAAGGTTTAAAAAAAAAAAAAAATGCAGTGCAATTGTAGGTTTACTAGACACAGGGGCAGACGTAAGAATAATTTCATCAAAATCTTGGTATCACAGGAACAATTGGCCTGAACAAGGGAGAGCACATCGACCCCAGATGCTGTCGGGGAGGCCAGCACAGGACTGATCCAGACCCCTGAACATGGATGTCAATAAGGAGGCCTCTGCACTCCAGGGAGCCTCTGGTGGTGGATTAGTATTTTTCCCTGGTGCAAGAAGGGACTTTGAGAGCCCATCCCACGTGAAGGGTTACACTCTGGCCCTGGACACATGGGGAAGGGCCCAGGACCAGCACAGGAAGATTTGGTGGACTTTGCAGAGCCCCCGTTGAGGGCCCTACTCTACCTGGGGGTGGGGGAGGAGGGATGAGGGTGAGGGGAGGGAGAGGGAGAAGGGACTTACATGTGAAACAAGCTTGTTCCCTAACTAGAACTAATAAATAAATTAAAAAAAAAATCTTGGTATCCAGAGTGGCCTCTTCAGGTGATAAATATTCAGGTTCTAGGGATTGGGACTTTACCTCAGGTAAAACAAAGTGTATGATGAGTGAATGTAAAGGGCCAGAAGGACAAATAGGAAAATTAATGCCATATATGGCATAAATTTATGGGGACATGATTTGTTGCAGCATCGGAAAACACAGATAACATTCCTCCAATCTCAGAAACAAACCATAAAATAAAGAATGCTTCTGAGAAGAATATTAAAAGATATTATCAAGAACAATCACAGACCATTCAGGTTGTTCATAAGCAGAACACAATAGCTGTTGGTCTTTCAAAGATGCCAACAGCCCCACTTTTAACTGACAGACCTGTGTGGGTGGAACTATGGCCTTTGATATCAGAAAAATTACAGGCATTTGAATGGCTGGTACAGGAGCAACTAAACACTCAAGATACTGAAGAATTGACCAGTCCTTTGAATTCTACTATATCTGTCATTAAAAAGAAGTCTGGAAAATGGATAATGTTAGCAGATTTAAGAGCTATAAATAAGGTGATAAATAAGGTAATAAATGGGCTCCTTACAGCCTGTAATTCCCCTGACTTCTTTCTTACCTAAGGGATGGTGTCTATTCTAATGATGGATTTAAAAGACTACTTTTTTATTCTACCTTTACAAGAACAGGATAAAGAAAAATTTGCCTTCACAATACCTACTTATAATACTCAACCTGCTAAAAGACATCAGTGGAAAATTCTTCCACAGGTAATGTTAAACAGCTCCACCTTGTGTCAACATTTTGTACAACAGCCGTTGGAAATAATTCATGAAGTTTCCTCAATCTAATGTTTATCATTACATGGATGGTATCTTATTGGCTAATTCAGACACAGATACCTTAGAAAAAGTGTTTGATGAAGTAAAGAGAATTTTGCCTTGATGGGGATTACAAATTGCTCCTGAAAAAATACAAAGAGGAGATTCTGTCAATTATCTAGGATGGAAGACAGGCTTAAAAAAAAAAAAATTTCAACCACAAAAAGTAAAAATCAGGAGAGATCAATTACAAACTCTTAATGATTTTTGTAAATTGCTGGGAGATATTAACAGGTTACGGCCCACAATTACATTAATTGCTCAAGCGCAATTTATTTCAAACCTTACAAGATGATCAGAACTTGAATAGTCCAAGAAAATTTTCAGCTGAGGCTAAGAGAGAATTGGCTCTGGAAGAAAAGCAATTACAGGATGCACATGTGGATCAGCTAGATCCAAAGCTTGATTGCATTTTAGTTATTTTTACCTTCTACTCATCCTCCCACAGGAATTCTTATGCAGAGAGAAGATAGTATCTTAGAATGCATATTTTTAGCACACAGAGTAAAAAAAAAAAAATAAAGACCTTTATAGAATAGAATTCTTAATTGATTCTGAAAGAAAAATGAGATTTTATCAATTAGCAGGAATAGACAGAAATTGTGGTACCTTTCACTAATGTTGAAATTGCCTCATTTGGGGGCAGAAATGAACACTGGCAAAGAGTTTGCAGTAATTTTGGGGGAGAGATTGACAATAAATATCCCAAATGCAAGAGAATTCCATTTATAAAAAGAAATAATTGGATTCTCCCTCGTGTAGTAAAAGGGACAACCAAGTTCTGGAGCCCCTACATTCTATACTGATGCAAATAAATTAGAAAAGGCAGATTATAAGTCAGGAAAAATAAATAAAGTGACTCAAAGCCATTATGCTTTATTTCAAAAATCAGAGTTACACCCATTCTTATGGTATTATTAGATTTTCCTGAATTTTTTAATATACTTACTGACTCAGAGTACAAAGAAAGAGATGTTACAAATTGGAACTGATGAACTTATTCTCAATGATTCAGAATTATATTTATTCATCTACAACAAGTGACCAGAAATGGAAATCATCCCTTATATATTAAATCCCATGCAGGTCTACTATGCCCTCTAGCACAAGGTAATGGTGAAATTAATTAGCTATTAATAGGAAAAGTGCTAGAACACTCAGAATTTCTTAATAGACACCATGTTAACAGTAAAGTTTTGAAGAAAGATTTTTCTATCACTTGGCAACAAGCCAAGGAAATTATAAGGAAATGTCCTATTTGTTCTTTGTGTAACCAAACTCTATTATCTGCAGGAAATAAGCCAAAAGGTACCTAAAGAAATGAAATTTGGCAAATGTATGTGTTTCATTTTGCAGAGTTTGCAAAAATTAAAATATGTGCACCATACCATAGATACATATTCAGGATTTCTTTCTTTCTTTCTTTCTTCTTTTTTTTTTTTGTTTTTTTGTTTGTTTGTTTGTTTTTTAGAGACAGGGTTTCTCTGTGGCTTTGGAGGCTGTCCTGGAACTAGCTCTTGTAGATCAGGCTGGTCTCAAACTCAGAGATCTGCCTGCCTCTGCCTCCCGAGTGCTGGGATTTCAATGGGCAACTGCTTTAAGTTAGGAAAAGGCTGATTCTGTAATTACACATTTATTAGAAGTCATGGCCATTATGAAAATACAAATTAAGACTGACAATGCTCCAGCACATTACAGGTATAGCACACAATCCTACAGGACAAGCAGTTATGGAAAGATTTCATTGCACTTTAAAAGATATGCTTAATAAACACAAAGGAGGTGGGAGAGAGGGATGCACGGGAAGTAGAAGGCAGGGCCATCCAGTTGGAGGGGTTTTTTGAGAATGAGGAGGGGAAAGCTCTCTTTCTGGGATGACAACAGAGGAGGAAGTAGCTGGGTGCTTTCTCTGCCTCTCTTAGCTAGCAGGTTTCCACCCCAGCATCTGACTCCTAAGTCTTTGTTGATAAAATAGAATTATAGAGGGCTAGCTAAAAACAACATGCCTCCTGATAAATGACTTGCTTCTAGTCTTCCTGATGGGGTTAGAACACAGTTTGAGTAAGTGATGTGATCTGGTTGCTAACAGACTGGAACCACAGCAACAAATGTGGTCCTTTAGCATATATGCTGACTGATGAGTCAAGGGGGCTGATTCTTCAATAAGGACGGAGTAAGGGCAGGAAAGACCTAGAGAAGTGTGTACATGGTTAGATTCAGATACAATCAGGGTTAGAAAATGGACAGTATTGAACTATGATTTCTACATCACGGTGACACTTGAGACATAAGCTACAGAAACACAAGAAGCACTTGTTATAAAAAGTTTTGAATCCCAGCATTGGGAGGCAGAAATGATCTCTGAGTTTGAGGCCAGGTCTACAAAGTGAGTTCCTGGACATCAGGGCTACAGAGAAACTCTGGCTCAAAAAACAAAAACAAAACAACAAAAAGCCAAACACCAACAACTCCCACCCCCTACCCCCCCACACACAAAAAAAGTTGTTTTGTCTGTTGGAGAGAGATTGTTTGGGGCTTAAATAAAAGGCAAAAAAAAAAAAAAAATCTACCTGAGTTGATGCTTGTTAGGGAATCTGGGGTGGCTGGCAAATAACAGCTGTGATCTGAGTTTGACAGCTACAGTTCACTTTATAACAGTTCTCTATACTATAGTTCCTATATCTGAATTTATTTTACAACACATAGTAAATAAGTCCACCTGTGCCACTTCAGGGTAGGTCCAACGTCTGCATTTTATTCCCACTTGCTAGGGACACTTCTCACTTGTTTTGTAGAAGAGAGGAGGAAGATGGAGATTAGTATTAGCAAATGTGGGAAAATAATCAACTAACTATTGAGATGCTGTTGCCCAAATACAAGTGTCTACAGGGAAGATTATACACTGGAAAGACATACACCAAAGTTATGGTAATGCAGGTGGAGTTAGTTAAATTTATTTTTAAGAATCTAAAGCAAGCTGGGCATTGGTGGTGCACGCCTTTAATCCCAGCACTCAGGAGGCAGAGGCAGGTGGATCTCTGTGAGCTCGAGGTCAGCCTGGTCTCTAGAGCAAGTGCCAGGATAGGCTCCAAAGCTACATAGAGAAACCCTGTCTCGAAAAACAAAAACAAAACAAAACAAAACAAAAAAAATCTAAAGCAAATTCAAGAAAACAACTCATTCATCCTGGATGGTTGTAAAGATGGTGTTAGATGTTTTATTGTCTTTTAGTTCTGCCCTAAAATTGATACCACAAGCAGCTCCTTGTGATGAAGTGGTCTCACGGCCAGCAACATTGTACCGATCACTTAGTGCTTTGGTGTCTGTCTCTCCATCTATAAAGTGGGGTGGGGACTGACAAATGGTTTGACAAGTAAAGGTACCTTCTGCCAAGCTTGATGACCTGAATTCAATCCCCAGGGCCCACATGGTTGAAGGAGCCTACACTCAAAAGCTGTCTTTTGACCTACACATGAGCACCATGGCACATGCATATATACATACAAAATAAAATAAAACAAAAATTATATAAAATGGGATGAGTTCAGGGCCTACCCATAGGTTCGTGCACAGAGAAGTGAGCATATGTCAGTCAGAGAAAGTACTTAGAGGTATTAAATCTCTCATCACAGGGCTTCCCACAAAAAGACTATGGCAGATAAAGCAGCCACTGGTTATAGCAACATGTGTATTCTTGGAGAAAACCCACTGAGCACACTGATCATTTATGCACCTATAGGCATGAGAAGGAAAGAGAGTGAGCAAGGAACATGTCAAGTCTACTAGGATCTAAAAAAGATGTGCAGAGCCAAGCTAGGTAGCACATGCTTGTAATCCTGGCCCTAGGGAGGTAGAAGCAGAAAGATGAAGAATTTAAAGTCATCCTTGGCTATATATGGATTTCAAGGCCAGCTTAAAGCTACATGAGATCCCATGTTAAAGAAAAAGTAAAGAAATAAAATGTGCAGAGTACAGATGTAACCATGGAAGTAAGAGCTTAAAGTGATGTAAGAGAACCACAAACCAAGGAATATAGGTGGTCTCTGGAGGTTGGAGAGATGGCTCAGTGGTTAAGAGTATGTGTAATGTTTTTGAGGAAGACCCAAGTAGTTCACTACCAGTAGTCCTGAAGCTCCTGCTTCAGGAGATCCAACACCTTCTTTTAGCCTCCTCATGCACCTGTACTCAAGTACACATGTATTCACAAACACACACACATACACACAATTAAAAAGAAAAGTAAGTATATAGAGCTAGAGAAATGGCTTGGTGGTTGAGAGCATACTGCTCTTGCAGAGGACCTGAGTTTGTTTTCCAGGATCTATGTTGGGTGGCTCATAAGCACCTGGAACTCCAGCTGTAGAACATGCAACACCTTCTGGCACCTGTACTCATGTTCACATACCCACACAAATACACACAAAAATAAATCTTAGCTAGAAGTGGTGACACACGCCTTTAGTCCCAAGCACCTGGGAGGCAGAGCAGGTAGATCTCTGAGTTCAAGGCCAGACTGATCTACAGAGCGAGCTCCAGGACAGACAGGGCTACACAGTGAAACTCTGTATCCAAAAAAAGAGGGAGGGAGGGTGGGAGGTGGAGAGAGAGAGAGAGAGAGAGAGAGAGAGAGAGAGAGAGAGAGAGAGAGAGAGAGAGAGAGAGAGAATGAATATAATGTGTTTACTTATGTGTTTACTTAACAGGGAATGTTCCTGTTAAAGCCTGTCAGCCACCTGAAGCTCCCCCTTCTCTTTTATCAATTCTGCGGGGTGGAGAACAAGTTGTGAAGGCGGCAGGCCACAGCAGTGGTCCTGCTCGAGTGACCCTTATTGCTAGTAGCAGAGGGCTTTACCTGCAGTTCTCCTTGAAGCGGCATTTTCCCTCCAGGAAGAACGGGCAGGGCTTCAGGGACTTGTGGGTAGGGTACAGGTAGAGTACGCGAACGCATGCCGAACCATCCTCTGCCTCTTCAGTGCCCACAACCATTGCGTTGTGATACTCTAGCGTGCCCCAAGCGCTGTGGTAAGGGGCATTCACTTTAGCACCGCTCAGCTCCTCCTGATCTGGATCCTCCTCGTCTTCCTCCTGTGCAGGGGAGGTGGGTCCAGGCCGCACCACGCTCCCAGGGACAGTCTCCGAGTCATCCACGGGGGCGACGGGTGCCTCCCCTTCCTCCGCCACAGCCTTCTGGAAAGCCAAGTACTCAGCGTCCTCCTCTGCCTGGTGCTCCAGGTCCACTGTAGCCAGCAGCTTGCTCTTCCTGACCGACAACAGGCTGGCCTCGGTGAGCTCTATCAGTTCCTTCAGATCGCCCTGCAGCTGGCGCAGGTCCGCAAGCTCGGAAGCGTCCAGGCCAGCACCAAGAGCCAGCTCTACCTGCCCGAGCTGGGCCCGGTAGGTCTGCAGGGCCGTCTCCAGGTTGTCCTCGTCCATCGCTACACCGCGCAGGCTAGTTTCGGAACCGCTAAAGCAGACGAGACCTGAGGGAAGAGCAGTCGGCAGAGCTCAGGACAACGCCGCCCCCTCCCCGGCCGCTGGAGAGGCTGAGGAGGACCTCGGCGCTGCCAAGGGAACCGCAAAGTATCCCACCGCGTCCTCTGCGGTCCGCAGCCCCGCCTCCCGCCGGTGCTCGCAGCCTACAAGGGCTTCCGGCCTCGCCAGCAGAGCCCTCGCGCTAGCCTTCCGCCCGCCGCGGGCACTTCCGCCCGAGAGCTGATGCTGCCGGAAGTGCCCGCGTTCGGGAGCCTCCGGGATGGGGCGCGCGGGGGCCGTCGGGATGCGGCTCCGCCCTCTCGTACTCAGTCGGCCGGTCGGTGTCCCGACAGGCACCGCGCGGGGTCAACGCGAGGTCGGTGGGGTTTGCGACGCGACGACGGCGTCTGCGGCTCCGAGATCTGAGCAGGTGCAGGTGGGTCTCCGCCGGACTGAGGGGCCGGGGTTCCAGAATCCTGGGGTAGGGGGCAGGGAAGCGGCTTCGGCAGCTGGTTCTTTGGCTCCGTGGGCCCGGCAGCGGGGGGGGATCCAAAGGCGGCCCACTCAGAAGCTGACTCTCTGGTAGCTACGACAGTCGAAGTTCCCAGTGCTGAGTTGAGGGTCCGGAAAAGAAGCCTTAGGAGGGCGGAGCAGGGTAGGCCGCCATGGGTTTTTCAGGACTGATGGTGTATTCACAAAGATGACCCGCAGTGGGAGTAGTGGCCCAGGTTTAGCGGGTGGTCGGTGGTGGAGGCAGGGTCCGGAATCGGGGGCTGGGGAGAGGGGGGCAAGGAGTCGCGAGCCACGAGGCTCCACATTTGAAAACTAGCAGGACCGACGGACCACTGATGAAGCGGACAGGAGGCCGATAGCCCTGGTACACACCTTGACATTTCTCAGGGTGCCAGGGCAGGATG
This sequence comes from Cricetulus griseus, assembly GCF_003668045.3. Taxonomy (NCBI): domain Eukaryota; kingdom Metazoa; phylum Chordata; class Mammalia; order Rodentia; family Cricetidae; genus Cricetulus; species Cricetulus griseus. Next base: position 543,883 of record NC_048599.1, read on the forward strand.
TACACGCTGCTTTCGGGGCTGTACAAGTACATGTTCCAGAAGGATGAATACTGCATCCTGATCCTAGGCCTGGACAATGCCGGGAAGACAGTAGGTGCCTGTTCTCTCACCAATTCCCTTTCCCTGCCTTATGTTCTTTGCAAATCTAATCCCTACCCAAGACTACAGGTTAGTTGCCACCAGCCTCCCGAAGAGCATTCAACAGGCAGAGGTTCGTGTGCATGTGTGTATGGGTGTGAAGGCCTGAAGTTGCCCAAACCATGTGGGTGTGAAAGCCTGAATTTGCCCAAAGCATATGGATGTGGAGGGATATTTAGAAAAGACACCAGGAAACTGCTTTAGCTGCCACTACCTAACCACCTTTCTTTCTTTCCTCAGACCTTCTTGGAACAATCAAAAACACGGTTTAACAAGAACTACAAAGGGATGAGTCTATCCAAAATCACCACTACCGTGGGCCTAAACAGTAAGGGGGATATGAGCTTGGGTCCCTTAGAGATGCAAGCCCGTACGTAGCCCAGCTGGCCAGGGGCCAGATCCCTCTCTGTGCATGCCTGCTGGGATTGGTACCAGAATGGTTTTCCTCATTCCAGGAAGAGCTGGGACTTTGTAAAGAGTAAGGTCAGGAGCTAGCTCATTCTATCCTCTCCCCAGTTGGCACTGTGGACGTGGGGAAGGCTCGTCTCATGTTCTGGGACTTAGGTGGACAAGAAGAACTACAGTCTTTGTGGGACAAGGTGAGACACACTATCTGCTCTGTACTGTATTTCTCTAGATAGCTCCTCTTAACCTCTTCTTCAATGAGAGTTCCATTTGTCTACATTTACCCTGAAGATAGATTTTTCTCTGTTTTTTTCTTTTTTTAATTACTTTTTATTGGGGGAGGGAGGCATGTCACAGCATGCAGGTGGGAGTAAGAGGACAGCTTTCTAGAATCTATTTTCTCACCTTTGCATGGGCTCCAGAGATCAAACTCAGATTGTCGGGCTTAAACAGCAAGCATCCTTACCTGCTGAATCATCTCATTGGCCCTGTCTAAAGGTTTTCTCTTCAATCTTACCCCAGGGTTCCAGGTTGCTTTCTGTCTCACTCTGGCAAAACCCAGGGCTAGAATCACCACACACTTGAGGCACCAGAGAAGTTCCCACAGGGAGTACCTAACCTTTTTCCAATGAGACCAGTTTCAGCCCCAAAGAAAGCAGCATTGTTCACCAGGGTAGTCAGTGCACAGCACTGACTGGGGAGTTCTAAGAGGACTATAACCTATCCTCTTACAGGCAGGCAGGAATGGCAGAGATCACACATAGGGAGTGCACAAGACCTTTGTTTCCTGGTGAGCCTGTCTACCTCATTCTAGCTTATCATAGTTCTTCCAGGTGGCCTTTTCCACATCGGAGAAGGATGTTCTCAGGCACGTATCACCTGTCTTTTCTTTGGCCATTGGTTTTAAACATTTCTGAGACTTCTCTCTGTATACATTACTACACTGGAGTTTCTTCCACCTGGCCTGTGCAGGTACTACTAGGTCCAGCAAGCCCTGACTTGTTCTGCTCAGTGTCCTATTCTGTGGTTTGGCATGGTCATTTGATGCAGCGCAGTGCTGTGGTACAGGTGCTTCAGCTACAGTGGTGCTTCCCAGAAGGCATGTATTACAACTGAGGGCTAAATTCTTTCCTGGGCTTCCCTAAGATGTTTCTTCCTGCTATAACTTAGCAAGAGGGTAGCATCTATCCTGTATCCAGAAAGGCTCTGTGACTGCCAGGTTGGACAAAGGACGGGCCTATTCATGGGGCAGTACTGTACGTTTGGCATCTCCAAACATCAGACACAGGTGGGGAATCACACCAATTAATGACTGTCTTGTCACAGGTCAGGTATGCAGAGTATGTGTATTGGGTCATCACCAAGAGGGTGCATACAGGGAGCTTAGCAGTGGTGGCTAGGATCCCAAGCCTGTTACCTTTTGAGTCACGAGTCACTGCTCTTTGGGATGTTGGTTTGAACAGCTAGAGTGGCTATCTGCACTGCTTGGATATGTACCCCACATTGAGGAGTAGCCCCTTCTAAGCGGAGGGTAGACAGCGGCCTTGTCAACTGGTTGAAGAGTTGTAGTCATCATGGCAATGATGTGACTTCCTGGTACCCTCTGAATCATCCTGCCAATCAGGGACAGTTATCTTTGAGTAAAAGGAGTCCAAAGGTGACTCATTGTCTCTACTGGGTTTATTGCTTTGGTGGGCAGGAACTACTCTCACTTAGCCCCCAATCCCTACAGTACTCAAGGTTGTGAAGATGTGTAGCAGAGTTGCTTCTAGATTACTGGGAGGATCAGGAAGAGGGGCCTTGGTTCCCGGAACCGTGCCCTGGCCAGAATGTAGAACCTCAGAAAGATCTCATTGTGAGAGTTAGTATCTGGATCTGGTGTCCTCCAGTAGAGCTACCACATGGGTAGTGTGGACCAGTGTTGTCCTGTTTGCTGTGACTTGAGTTTCCTCTGCTTGACATAAGACTGTGGCCTGGTATGTGCCCAGGGAGTCTATGTTGTTGCTAAGGAGACATGTTTGTATTCAAGTTTCTTCTGATTTCCTTAAGAGATGACACCTCATAGGGCTTAGCCATGCTGCCCTAGAAAGTGAAATGCCTAGTAGGGGCTCCATTGGCCTTGGTGAATGGAACCTATACTGATATGTTTGTGGTCTGCCACTCTGCCCACTGCTTTCCTCAGTCTAGCACAGTGTCACTGTTGCTCTCAAGAGTGGGTGCTTTGAGGAACCTTGAGATAGAAACCAGGTTACCATGTCTGCTGCTTACATCTGCCTCTGCTAACCAAGCAGTATTGCTGTTGTCTGTAGATCTGTGCACATGCCATGCTTAGATCACAACTTCTCACACAAGCAGAACCAGGTGGGGTATCTGCCTCTGGTCTGTCCCAACATGTCCAGCTGAGAATGTTTCCATATGCTGATTATGCAGGTCTCCTTGTACCTCCCTGCAACACACACTCATAGCTACAGGTGTGACTTCCCCATTGAGAAGTGCGCCACCACCATCTTGGTTCCTGAGCCTTGTGCTTAATCATATAAGACACTTCTAACAACCTTCAGAGCTGCTAGTGTTGCCTGCTGTCTCACTGGACTTGCTGCAAATCTTGTATCATCCAATATTACCATAAATACCTCTACAGTAGGACCTGCCAGCTCTCAGGCCTCTAGGAATAGGCTAACCCACTGCCTTATCCCCAGAGCTGGCAGCTTCTGTGCCAGGCCCATTGCAAGACTGGAGCTGTCTTAGATGAGTCTGGCTGCAAAGTCTTGCAGAAGGGACCTGGGACTGTCCTCTAGTACTCTATGGGAAGTGCAGGTGGGGAAGAGTGTTCTTTCTTACTTGTCACACAACCTCAGTGGTATACATCCTACCCTGTCTGCAGCACATTATTTTACCAGTCAGTGTTGACTCCTTACTGAGACAGGAGACCCAGCATGGTCCCGATGTACTGTTAGCTATTGCCCTTTATTGGCAGGCATTATTTTTCTGATTGGGATGGGAGCTCATACAATGTCTCTATTACTCTGTGGATCTCCATCTCCTATGCTTATCTTGCCGCATCTGTTTTGCCTCAGCAGTGCTGTCCATTCCTTTACCCTTATTGTTGAAAGCTCAGGTCTGGCTACATCCAGCCTGCAGAAACCTGAGTTCAATCCTGTCTTTTTTTTTTCAGGCAGGGTAGCTTCATAGGCAGTGCTGACCTCAGCCATGAACCTCTTTTGGCTTCTCAACCTCTAGCCCTGTCTCTTACCCTTTTCTTAGTACTATCTAGCTAAGGCAACAGGTGAGTTCTCAGGAGCAGTCCCTGAGCCTGAAGAGGAGGGTGATCACCCTGCTAGAGTCATCAAGCCTTCCTCAAAGGTGCTATGGATCTTTACCACCAAACAGCCCCAGAAAGCTTCCTAGCACGTCTTTCCACTGAGTTGTGCCCATTTCTTCATTGTGGCCTTGGGGTAGCAAAGCTCCACTGCCTGTCTCTTCCTCTTATGGGCATCTTCTGGTGGTTGTGACACAGGGTCTCGCTATCTAGCTGGCCCAACTATGAGTACCTCTAGCCCCAGCTTCCTCCTCTTCCTTTTAGTACTATGCAGAGTGTCATGGCGTCATCTATGTCATTGACTCCACTGATGAGGAGAGACTGTCAGAGTCCAAAGAGGCATTTGGTGAGTATAGCATGGCCACTCTAGGGGGGAGAGAAGATGGGAAGACCTACATCTAGGGAATTATGTGGGGAAGGGCTTGCCAGGGGGTGGTGTACCGATTTAATTTGGATCCTTCCACTGGTCTGGAACTTGCCTTGAGGGAGGCTGGGCTTACACCTGGATGCCAGTGCCATGAAAGCCTCATTCATGTTGCTTGGGGTGTCTAGTATGTTGGGGGGAGGGGGGAAGGGAGTTATCTGTACACACCTTTGGGTCTGGGCAGAGCCTGCAGTCATGAACAAGACATGGTGCAAGGCTCCACATCTCCTGCTTTCCTCAGAGAAGGTGGTTTCGAGTGAAGCACTGGACGGTGTCCCCATCCTGGTGTTGGCCAACAAGCAGGATGTGGAGGTGAGCCCCACAAAGCTGCTGTAGGGCCTCTAACCATTGCAACCATTGTATCCCTCCAGATTCCAAAACCTAGTGCCTATACCATCCACCCCAGTTGCCTCTCTCAGCCCTTCTTGGGACTCTCCCTTCATACTACCTTGCCAACTTCAGTTCTTCTCAGGATGTCGCCCAGAGCTATCACCATTAGAACAGGCATGTTCCTACCAGAAGATAGTCAGAATGCAGATGCCATCTTCTTTCCTAAGGGAGGACCAGGGGCTCTGTGAATGTCTGTGAATGCCCCCAAGGGTTCTGGGACTATGGGGCCTAGAGCAATACCCAGGGGAAAGCTCTGAGCTCAAAGAAGTGGGTGTGGGGGGCCTCAGGATGGCTCAGTGGTTGAGAGCATGCACTGCCCTTCCAGAAAACCGGAGTTTGATTCCCATAACCCTTGTCAGGAGATTCACAGCCATCTGGGACTGCAGCTCCAGGGCTTCTGACACCTAGCCTTAGTAGACACCTGTACTCATGTGTACATACCCTGACACACATACATACGTACATTCGTACGTACGTACATAATGAAAACCAAATCTTTAGTTTCCAAAGTGGGGTAGAACTGGGAAGACAATGGGCATCCTCTTGAGATGAGGTGCTACTTGTACTCTTTGGACTTCTAGCCACACAAAGTCCCTATCATCTTACAAAAAGGGTTCTGTACAGAAACAGCTAGAGGACATGGTAGCAGCCAGTATCTGGAGGGCCAAGGAAGCTGCTTTTCTGAGGACTTCCCCCACCATCCCATCTGTGTCCCAAAACTAGTAGTAGAGGTCTTTAGTACTTGGCTGAGGAACACAGGGCCTTCCTTTAGATGAAAAGGGGAGCAGAGAAGCCATTGAACATTACCAAGGCTTCTCAACCCCAGGGCCATGGACCCTTCCTCACTTGGTACTTGAGCTCCTGACTTAGTTCACAGTGTTCTGCTGGTAGATGCTCGGGAGGCTGTTCTTGGGGGGTGGTAGGGAATGTTCTCTTGAAAGCTGTCTGTAGACTATCCAAAGCCCTGGGCAAATCCATCAGCAGTAGACTTGGACCAGGTTCAGCAGCCTCACCACTGGTTTTGAGGGGACACTGGAGCTCTGAGCAGGCTCACCCCTACTTATTTTTTTGGGTAAGGGACTGGCCTTCCTGAAAGTCCAAGTGAACAAGCAAGCTAGATGGAACTAGGTGGTGGAAGTGTTCCTCAGAGTCTCACCTCCCCTGTCAGACCTGCCTCTCCATTCCTGACATCAAGACTGCATTCAGTGACTGTACCTGCAAGATTGGCCGTCGAGACTGTCTGACCCAGGCCTGCTCTGCTCTCACAGGGTGAGTTGAGGTCTCACTCTGCAGAGTTCTCAGGGCCAAGGCTAGCCCTGCTTCACACATACTGTCTCCACAGCAAAGGAGTCCGAGAGGGCATCGAATGGATGGTGAAGTGTGTCGTGCGGAATGTTCACCGGCCACCCCGGCAGAGGGACATCACATAAGCACCAACTTTGCAGTCTTGGAACTGTTCATCCCCTGGTGTTGGAATTCCGAGTGCTCCCTGCTGGCTCTGTGCCACTGATGCTGGGGCTAAGCTGGTTGTTTGTTAATTCTTTTATTTGCTTTAAGACAAACTTCTCTGTCTGGAAAAGTATAGGTATCCAGAGACAAACATAAGGCATACAGGCCATCCAGCTCTATATTCCTTCCCCCCTCCCCCTCCCACCCCATCCCAGATCTGGAACTCTCCCAAACTAGTGAGGCCACTCCTAGGCTTGCCTGTTAGCCCATTCCAAAGTGGAATTTGAGGGCATCCTGCTTGAAATGGGGGTCTATCTCTGGCAGCTGCTTTGTCCAGCTTGCCCATGGAGGTGAGAATGGTCAGGGCTAATCTCACTTGGAGAAAGATCTAGCCCACATCCCAGAAGCCATCATGGCCCTAGTTTTGTTTGGAGTTGGGTGGGTGAGACAGGATTTTTTTTGTAACCCATGTTAACCTGGAACTCTTTGCCTCCTGCCCTGTACCAGTGGGAATTATAGGTATGGGGCATCACACTTAACTTTCCACCAGGTTTTGATATAATCTCAGGAGATGGTTCAGTAGACCTGCTGGAGATGTCTGATTTCCCTCACTAACCCATTCTCATTCTTATCTCCAAAGGAGAAAGCTGATATAGAAATGCTTAGAGGACAAATCTTGCTGAGTGTACATTTCAGTACACCCATACTCAGGTTGTGTGGCAGCGTCCTTAGGATACAGCTTTCACCAGGCTATTAAGGTGTTGCTGTAGCCAGTGTAGGTGGACTGGGTCCCTACAGGATCCAGGTCAGTTAAGTGCTGGATTTGCATCTCCAGATGAGTGTGAGGTGTGGGTTGCTAGGTGGCAGCAGCCATGCCTACTAGGCCTACTGGGTGAAATTCTTCCTCATGTGGCCAGGATAAGTTTATGAAATAAAGACAGCCTAAGTAGCTCCTGTCCAACCATCCCTTCAAGCAGTCAAATGCTGTTCCCCCACTGTCTGGTATGGTGATTCCAGCCAGAAGCTGCTATCCTGGAGTGCCTTGCTGAGCAGGAGCTCCCAAGGAGGTTTGAGCTGTGGCTAAGCCACAGGTTCAAGACCTATCAACTCCTGTCCAAGGTCATGTCATCCTGGGAGGGGTGACTGAGAAGTTATGATGAATCAGGAGCAGGGTTGTGGGTGCTCTGAATCAAGGAGAGGTCCCAGCACATAGGTGCCCCATGAGCTGGGTTGAGTCCTTCCTAGAGGATCCTCCTGGGAATTAGAGAATGGGTTACTCATAAGATGAGCAAACCAAGGGAAAGTCCAGCATGGGACATCAGACATCCCAGGTCTTTCTTGCCAGCTTCCTTCAGTTCTTTCAACAAAGCAAAACTAGAAGCTTCATGGGGTGACCTTTGGGACACCTATGGTAAAAAAGGGAACTAATGGAAGGTGGTCATCCTGGAGCTTGCTGGCTGTGAACAGAGCCACAACTTGAGAACAATTGTTTTTCTGAAATGAATAGCTTTATAAAAAGTAAACCTGAAGAAGTGTAAGGTTGGGGTAACATTGGTTGGGAGTGTAGAATAAAGTCCTGTGTACAGTGAAGAGTTAGACAGTTTGAAGGAAATTGTGCATCAGCACCTCTAAAGACAGAGCAGCCTAGCCTTGTGCAACAACTGGAGTAGTTGTAGCAACAGTGCTTAATCCTGAACTTCGCTCAAGTTGGAGAACTGTTGGAGCTGCAGCTGTAAGGTCACAAGAGCCTCCTGAGGTGGTGGAGAGCTGTTTTCCTGGGTTTACCAGGGCCTGCTGCAGCCACTACAACCCTTTAAAGGAAATGTCCTAGAAAGTCAAAAAGTCAATGAGGCTGCATTCATACTCAGAGTCTCCACAAATAAGTCAGGATAGGGCACATGGGTCACTAAATTCAGAGAACTAAAGAGAAATTCCTAAAGATTAAACAAGGTGTGAAAATAGGTAATAGGAAAAGTAGGAACAGAATGTCCATGGGAACAAGAGACAGAACAGCTATTCAAATAGGAGTTTCAGGCTAGACTGCCTAGTGAAAATCCCAAGCCCTATGTTGGAAGGGGTGGGGTGTGGGGGGGGCAATATAGGTGGAACCAAGATTGACATTTCCTGTAAGGATCCTCTCAAAAACTTCCAAGTCTGGTTGATCCGTTTTTCATTAAGTAGCAGCATCACCTTGGGCTGATACATAAGGAGTTGCCTTTTCAGAGCTCTGACCCTGTCCACAAAGCTACAGACTTCCTAGCTTAAGTGCCCTGAAACTTCTGGCTTACTAGGCTCTGGTTCCAAGAGAAGGAACTGGGCAAAGTTGAAGGGCAAACTCAGGGCAGAGCATTTATGGTGAGGGTAGCACTGCTCTGAACTTGAGCAGCGGGCTGAGGGCCCTACTTGAGTATTTCTGCTGTTAGGTGCCTGATGAAGTGGAGAGAGGGGACAGGATCAGGGAATACCTGGGGCCTATCTTCCTCTTGCAGCTCAAGCTCTAAACTCCTATAGGCTCGCTCCATGTGAGGCATCCACCGGGAACAGTCATGCCAGTGCCAGATGGTACTGTAAGAGCTAAGAACTCCCATGCTGAAGTTCATGGGGAAAGCACGTACACACACCAGCTTCTAGTGTGGTTGGGCTGGACAATTTCACGTAGATGAGACCTGGAACCATCTAGAAGGGCTTTGAGGCATGGTTGGTGGAAATCTGTGAGAAGGATGAAAGAATGACTCCCTATTGGTTAGAAAGCTGGCTGGACATGGATAACACTGCGGCTCTGCAAAAAGGGATCTTCCCAGACTTTTATTCTTCCATTCTTTCTGTTTTTGAGACAGGGTTTGTCTGTGTAGTGTAGCCCTGGACCAGGCTGGCTAAAACACAATAGCCTCTTAAGTGCTGGAATTAAAGGTGTGTGCTGTCGCCACCCAGCATTTCTCTCTCTCTCTCTCTCTCTCTCTCTCTCATCTCTCTCTCTCTCTCTCTCTCTCTCTCTCTATCTCTCTCTCTCTCTCTCTCTCTCTCTCTCTCTCTCTCTCTCTCTCTCTCTCTCTCTCTCTCTCTCTACAAGAGGCAGTGTCTCTTGTAGCTTTAGCTGTCCTGAAACTAGGAGCTATCAACCTGTATCTATAGGGATTAAAAGCTTGTACAACTATATCTGGCACCTCCAAGACACTCAAATTGTCCAAGCCCAGGACACAGACACCATCCTGACAATTACCATCCTGACAATTGTTGGTTTTATTGAACAGCCTGTCCCATTAGTAATACAGGCACATTGCCAATATAGGCACATATAAAAGTTCTGGCGAGGAGGCATCTAGCAGACCCAGCCTATCATGCCCTGAAGTTTCAGAGTTTCTCACAGATAGGTTCAGCTCCAATTAGATGGCCAAGCATGAGACTTGCAGTGGATCAGCCAGTTTCTAGCCACATCAGGGCTCCCAGGGTCTCCATTTGTGTTCACTGGGGCTTCGGCCAGAAGACCTGTGCAATGCTCTGCTTCCTATTAACAGCACCGCAATCTGGACACATTCTAGAGGCCTGTGGAGATACCTGCTAGGCACTGTAGCCTGGCTGAATGCATACCCTAGGTCTGGCCCCTCAGCCCACCACCTAGGGAGAGAGAGGGTTCAGACCCCAACCTGGAGTTGCAGTTGCCAACAGGCCCGGCAGCGGTAGAAATCACAGAAGGGGCACTGGAAAAGCACTGTGTCTTCAGTTGCACAGGCCGGGCACACAAATGAAGCTGCAGGAGGGCTAAGTGAGCGCACACAATTCCAGTGCCCAGCCATAACCAACAGTCCCTGTAGCCCCTATTGCTTACTCCACTCAGACTTTGTAGGCTCTGGGGTGGTATCATCAGACCTTACACTCTGGTCTGGCCTCTGTCTAAAGAAGGATGAGATCTTACTCTGGGTCTTCTCAGGCTTCTTGGACACTGAGGGACCTGCAGAGTGTAGGGATCTTATATGTTTCTCTCCTGTTAGCTTCTAGGTGCCATGAGGGGCTCAGGGTGACAGGGCAAGGGTGGAAGGAGTCCTTAAGTGGGCTCTCACCTGGTTTACTGTCCTCATGGGCAAGCTCCGAAGGCACAGTTGTGCTCTCCTCCCTGGGACCTGGCAGCTCCAAGCCCCTGCTTGTGGTAGGCAGGCCCATCAGGTCTGCACATGTCTGCAGGAAGTGTGGCTTGTGGTGGGGACGCACAAACATGCCAAACCCTGTGGGGTACTTTAGCTCAGCCTCTGTTCTCTCACATGCCCTTTCCCAGAACCTTATGCCCTACACCCAAGGCCTACATACTCTGTAACAGGGAGAAGTGTTCAGATTTTGCAGTGGTCAGTGCTGCCACCACAGCCAGCGCCTTGCCCAGGTCATCATCCTGTTTGTATGCCTTTAGAGCTGTCATAAGCTGGCTGCAACCTGTAGATCCCAGAGCCTTGCGGACATCAGACAGGTAGGCACTCACAGCAGCCTGGCCAGGTTTTTCTACTGTACATCCCACTTTTGGACAACTGCTGGGGTCTCCTGGAAGAGAGATGTTACTGGGAGTCTAATGGCTTGGGACTACCTCCCCACTCCACTCCCTTTCAGATATCCCTATTGAGTCTGTCTGAGACTGAGGACAAATAAGGTTAAGAATCAAGCAGTTCAACGTGACTCTTCAAGGATTTTTATGTCCCACCTGGGGTCTTTAGAAGCCAAGTACCTTTAGGTGGCAGATGGCCAGACAGGTGAGGCCTCCCTTGGTTCAGGTGCTCTCCAGAATCCAGCTGTCTACCTAGACAAGGTCAGTTTAGATTCAGACTCTCCTTCCTGGAGAAACATGCTCCTGAGACTAGATCTCATAATCCTCAGACAGGAAGGTGACCCTGACATCAGGTACACATCACAGACATACCCAACTGACTTGGAGGGCCCAGACAATGGGTCCAGCTCAGGAGCACATGTACAAGTACAGATACTAGGAACCTCAATGAATTCTCCCAATCAATGAAGTCCCTCTGCGACACCTGCCCTGTATCAAGCATTGGAACAGGCACTGCCTCTGGAGCAGCTAGCTCAGCTATTCAGTCAGAAGTACGACAGGTACCCAGCTGCCATGACTCCAGCTGAATTCCCCAGGGGCAGGTCTCTTGGATGCTTAGGCTAGGAGACAGAGTTCACCCAACAGACAGGGAGAATCATGCTTGGCTAATTTAGCCAAGCAAAAGCCTAGGGATATGCGAAATATGCGCATCTCAGGTGTCAACTGCCTTTGAAGTGTGAGACTGAGGGTCTAGCCTAGGGTTTTGCTCACAGGTGGAATCCGCAGCTGACTGTGCTTGCTCTTGGAAGGAGGGGCCTCCTGCCTGGTTGCCACAGCCTTGGCCTGTTAGCTGGAAGCAGATGTCTTCAAACTGCTGCTTGTGGTGGGGTCGTACAAACTGGTAGAAGCCTGTGGGGAGTAGATGTCTGAGTCTACGGGCTCCATACACTGCCTAATGGGCTAGGGGCTCTGAGGATCATGACCTACCCACCAGGCCCTTTTTCTGCTTCCCAGAGACAACCTTGAGCCCTAGTAGCCTTCCTAACCAGTCCTACCCACCACTGTGGCGTTATCCCAATAGCAGCAACTTGAAGGCCAGGGCACCTTTAAATAGAGTGTGCTTCTTGCGGTCCTCAGCAAAGAGGCAGGTAAGAGAAGCCACTAGGGCTTCAAAGTCATCAGAACCCTTATAGTGCTGCAGGGCCTGCGTAAAGGTGTCAAAACTGGCTTGGCTCAATGCTTGCTTCACTGATACCATGAACAGCTTGGCTTTGTTTTCTTGTGTGCCAGCCACTGGTTCATCCTGCAAGACATGATCAAGAACCCTATCAGAAACAGCCTTTCCCTCCTGCCTTGGAGGCAGTACAGAGTCCAGGGGATAATGATTCACTGCCTGTGGAATCATCTACTGGGACAAAAAGCAGAGAGAGTGTTCCTAGAAAAGCAAGGTCCAGTTCTGGTGTGTGGTAAAGTTTAAGCCTGTCTGAGCCCACACCAAAGGCAGTCAGAAACCTATAGGGAACCTATGTGACTTACTGTCCCACAGCAGATACAGCTGTAGGGGACACTTCTCAACAGGTTCAACCTTAGTTCTGTATATCTCAGACCTATACAGAACTATGTAAACCGAGGCAGCTCCCACTCCTACCATTTCCAGTAGGCTCAGACCCTCCACAGCTAGCCTACCTTCTGATGCATCAGCCCCTCTGACTCTTCTCACAAGCAGGATAAGAACAAAAGCCACCACACTTGGGGCTTTACAGCAGGCAGGGCATTAATGGCTCAGGCTGTAACTCAACTTTTCATCTGAGACTAGGAACGCACTGTACCTCGTATAGATAATTCAGTGTCCATACTCAGAGCCAGTACCAAGCCATTCTGCTCATGATGGTGGAAGAAACCACAACCAGTTATAAGCCCCAATTCAAATGGGACTAAGGGTCAGGCCAGATTCCAACAAAAAAAGAAAAAGATCTCTTGAGCAGAGCTGGAAAAGAAAAGAATGTCTTGGCAGGGTGAGCATGGTGGCACATGCCTGTAATCCCAGCACTTGGGAAGCAGAGGCAGGAGGATCAGGAGTTAAGTCATTCTTGGTTACATAGTGAGTTCAAGGCCAGCCTTTTTGTGACCTGTCTCAAAACTAAAAATAATGGGGGGAAGAAGGGGTTGTCCTCTTAAAGAATGGCAAATTAGAGCCCCTAGGTTATCAACATCATAGCTATTCAAACCTAACCACACCCCTGCTTGGTTAGGGGCAATGGGTACTAAGGGCAAGATTCCCACACATGCCCACAAGCAGCTAACTTGGCTGAAGGGGTGGCTGACCTACCGGATAGCTGACCAGCCTGACCTTCCTTCTTCCTCCTCTCTGCTCAATAGACGGCCTCTTCTCATACCGGAGAGACAAGGTGGAGGAGCCAAGTGCCTGAGGGAAATACAGCTGTGGTCCCAACCCAAACCCAGAATTCCAAAGGGCCTGTGACATCCTTTTGGGTACCCAGGATCCTTGCTTGTGTCCTGAATAGAGGGCTAAGGGGGGGGGGGGGATCATGCCCTAATCCTGGTGGCAATGCTGAGATTCTCTGTCCCTTTTATGCCCTTGCTATTTGCAGACCACAGCGAGAAAGCCAAAGGAAGGATAGGTTGTGGTAACTGTCAGAGCAGAAATGGAGGGAAGGAGCTCCAAGACAGACAAGGAACAAAGGCCTCTGAGGAAAAGGAACTTAAGATTCCATCCATACAATAAGCTGGAAGAAAGGCCAGTTTGGGGCTAAGCAGGGGGCAGGATGTTATAGGCTGTGAGTGAACTGTATCGGGGTGTCCCAACAAAGACATGGTGGAGTCATGGGAGGAGTCATGGTACATGGAGGTGCTGGAATCTCTCACTAGCCCTCCTGTGTGCTGGAAACTATCCATGTTCAGGCCAGACACCCTCGCCCTCCCTCACACCTGCTCCTCAGATGCCCCAGCCTTCTGCTCGTTGTACTCTAAGGCAGCTAGCAGCCCCACGGACCTCGGCTGGGCAGAAACTGGCTGCTGCTCATACTCCACACACAGGCTGCTCTCAGAGTCTGAAGAAGCTGATACTCCTGAAGAAATGTGTTGACAGGAAAACTTACCAGTAAGCAAGGATTATATCTCCGTCACATGTGGTTTGTACCCAACCCCACACACCTGTGGGCCTCTTCCTCAGGCTGGGCACATGCACATCCAAACTCATGGCTTTCTGGGTGGAGAGGAGAGGGCTGGACAATGTAGCCTCCTTGACAGCAGCTTCTCTCTCACTTACACTTGAGGTCACAGCCTGGGGAACTGGCACAGGCATCTGTAGAATTACAGGGTGAGGAGGCTTGCATCCATTGCTCCTCACAGAAGGGACTCCATCCTCTCTATGGGACAGGCAAGCCAACTGGGCATTTGAAGCTCACAGTTTTCTGAGCAACACGGAAGAACTGGGATACATCTCGGATGACGTGGCCAAAGTTGTCATACACCTTGAGGTAGGGGCGCACCCAGGAGGGCAGCTGGGCCTTGGTATCAGCATAGGCGAACCTGGAGGGTGAATGTGTGAGTATCAGCTCACGTCCTCTACTACAAAGACCAATGGCCATCCCTGCCCTACAGCCACTACATTCAAGCCTCAAAGTGAAGGACTAGTATCTGTTGCTATAGGCATCATACAGAAAGAAGAGGGTCCAGGATCTAGAAAGTAGAAAGAAATGCAGATGGCCACAGAGCCTCCTGTACCTGTGGTCACATAAGAAGATGGCCCCATAGTCATGGCGGTGTCGGATAACCCTCCCAATAGCCTGGTTCACAGCCCTGGATGCCTGCTGCTGGTACCACTCCTGCCCAGAGAGGCACTAAAGAGGAATGAATTTTGGTTATTAGGGTCCTTGGCCCCCAAAGTTCGCTACTCACCCAACTCTGTGGTATCTCACCTGACCTCCAGCTCTGTTCCGGCCTCTCAACTCATCTAAGAACTGCATCTTGAGGACAACACGGGGATCCATTCGTGGGGGATATGGGAGGCCAGTGACAATCACACCTCGACCATTCATGTCTGAGAAGTCCAGCCCTTCACTGGCCTAGAACATAGGAAAATAAGCACTTCTCTCCCCTGTTGGTCTACACCCCGGCTTGGGGTCTACCCACGCCCTAACCCTTTCAGCCACCTATCCTAGGTATTGCAGGGATGAGAGCAAGTTCCATCCTCAGATCAGGTCCACAGCTGGGCTCATGTCAATTCTGCCACATTCAGAACCTCCTGCCTAACTTTGGCCTTGGCTCCTAGTGTCAACAGGGCCCCTAGCATGGCTCCTTACTAATTTACTTGCTGGATGTAGGACCCAAGGCAGGAGCCTTGTTTCAGCCTATGTAAGGAAAACTAAGAATGAAGATGACCTGCAGAGACCTCACCTTTCCCCGGCACACTGCTAAGAAGGTGGCCCCACTAGACCCAGGCGAAGCAACTCTCTGGTAGTAGGCATCAATGACCTAGATGAAGAGGATGGTCAGCCAGGTTTAGTTTCCTCTCCTTCTCAAGTGACGCCCAAATCTTATTATCTGAGATGAAGGATGGTCTCAGCTGGGTGGGACACCAAGGTTTGGAAAGCATTTTCATGATCTCATTACCAGCAGAGGCACACCCAACACCTAGAGCCTGCCCAGTGTTTCCAGAAAACACAGGGAACCCCACAACCAGAGCAGCTGCTGGGTCCCAAGGACTCAGGCAAGAAGATGAGCTGCCATTACCTACATGCCAGACCATGTCAGGGGTTTTCTAAAAGGTGACACACTTGGAAGTAAGCACACAGCTCCAGTCTGGAGCCAGCCAGAGTGCCTGGTCACAGACAGTGGTCAGCTGGAGGCTATGAGGGATTGTAGAGGCAAGTTACCACCTGACTCGTAGTTTGTCACAGACCTCTGAGAAGCTGCCTTTGTTCCTGGGTTCCACAAACAGAGGCTTCAGCACCTCCACCCTCTTGGCCAAGTCTTGCGCCTATGCAAGGAGAAAGCCAGGACATGAATGGACAGGTAGGGCTGTGGCCACAGTCCTGTTTCATAGCTCTGCCCAACTACCTTGCCCAGACTTTTAGTGACATCGGGAGCTCCATCTCTCAGGAGTATATATAGGGGACGCACCCGCCAGAATTCCAGGCTTTTCTCCATGACAGGGTAGGACGGGAAGAAGACCAGAAGCCCATGAGGCACCACACGAGCGATGTTGCCTGTAAGTGTCATAGCTGTGGTCCAGGCAAGGCCTAGAAGACTGCTGAGGCACTGTTTGTTCTCAGGAATGGAAACTCGGGATTACCAGGACCCTAGCCCCATGGGATGGAATAGGGTAGAGGGTCTAAGACCAGACCAGTTATGAACAAGGGTTGCCTAAGGAAGGAACAAAGAATCGTGTGCAGTAGTACTTACCCAGGGCCTTCCCCAAGGAAGATAAGCACTCCTCAGAAAACCTGTACAATTAGAGGCTGCTGCCATGAAAAGCCTGGATCTCAGCAATCCACAACACTGCAGAAAGGCCCAAACCAGGACCCCTTACCTTTTGTCATAGGCAGAGCTCAGTTGGACACCATCAGGGCCTCTGGGGATAACCCCCACCCAGAGCTGGTTCCTATCAATGATGTGTGGGTTCTCCAGACAGACTGGGAATGGTCTGGGGATGGACAGAGGAAATAATAATAAATACACCTGAGATCTGAGACCCTTCGGGACACTGGCCAAAGGAAGCCCTGGAGCCCAGGCCAAGGTCCCCACCCCCATCCACATGTTCCTAGTGTTTTGACTTCTAGCCAGAGGTGGCTCATACATCTGCATCTCCAGAGCAAAGGAGGACAGGGGAGCCAGTGTGCCGCTGGTGAGGATAAGGGTACGCACTCCCTGGCAGACCAGTTCACGCATGCTGTGGCTGGGACTGAAGCACCAGTAGCTCAGCACCTTCCCTGCAGAAGAATTGGATATGAAGTCAGGACTGTGGTCCACCATCCTCATCTACTATGTTCAGAGAGCAAGCCACAAGCAGCTACACAGGCCCAGGTACACATATCAGGACAAAAGGCAAGGTTTGAGATGGGACCTGAGACCAGCCTATAATCGAGCCCTTCTCAGGGATCCAGAGAGCAAGAAAGACGTTGACCCAGGATGCTGGCAGATACGAAGAAGACATCTGGCCCCAACCATAAACTTCTAGGAAACCATGACAAGTGACACTGGACTTGGAGTTACTCTACCAAAAGCACACAGAAGGAAGAAGCATCCAAACTCCTGACATTTCAACAATAGCTACTAAAAAGGGAATCAAATTCCCAGACCCTGGTCATATCAGCAGCAGCCAAGGTCGCTGATTCAGAAGGAAGCACAGTTCCAAGCAATGTCTTACTGACTAGAACCACACTGCTCATTCCCAGTGATCTCTGGAAGCTCCAAAACTTAAAATACCACCACTTAAAAGTCACTGAAGGCAAAGCCAAGTGCCTTCGGAGACGATTTCCATCTTGGGTCAGAACCTGCCCTGCTTGAGCTTGAGGCTGTCAACAATCTCAATAAACTCCTTCCTCCAGGGAAGACTACTTTTAAGAAATCACTCCTCAGTGCCTGAACACCCACCAACCTCCCAAGGCATCACCATCATGAAGACACTATTCGCTTGGGAGGGTATTTTGTATGGTAGGGAGGCCCTTGGGGCAGAACCACACCACACCTCTAAACCTTTCCTCCCTCTAGGCCACAGTGACCTCAACGACAATATCCACACAAGCTCCATTGGACTGCTGAAACTGAGGCTGCAATCTGTAAGCTACAAAGTAGCCTCAGGATGTAGTGGCATGCACTTGGGAGGCAGAGGTGGGCAGATCTCTTTGAGTTCAAGGCCAGCCTGGTCTACACAGTGAGTTCCAAGACAGCCAGAGCTACATAGTGAGACCCTGTCTTGAAAAAAAACAAAACAAGGCAGCCCAAGAAAGACTGGTCCACAAAAAAATGGAGAGATATGAACAGAAGCTCACGGTTGAGGCATCACTGGAGAATGAGAGACATGGGAGCTGGCGCTGGATGCAGCCTTGATGAGGAGCAAGCCTGACACATAGGCTAAGTGTTGTCTGAGTCAGGGGTTGTCACAAGGCACATCTGTGAAGCCAGACTCATTGCCAGTTTCCAGGGCTAACTACCATGCAAGGTTGGTGAGGCAGACTGCAGTCAAGATCCCAGTGCTGAAACAGGGTGGGGGTGGGGCATGTCTCTAATCCCAGCACTTGGGAGACAAAGGCAGATGGATCTCTGAGTTCAAGGCCAGCCAGGGCTACACAGAGAAACTCTGTCTCAAAACAAACAAATAAATAATAAAATTCAAAGACGTGTGCCCTAAGTCTGGGAGGGGAGGCCTTGCAGAGCCTTGGTTCTGCCACTGCCCCGTAGGTGATTCTGGATAGGTAACAGTGCTTCTAACTTCCTCCAAGGTCTCTGGCTTTCAGTGGGCGTAAGTGTGCATGATTCCAAGTATGATGGTACTATTATGCAAAGGTTGGGCAGGGTAGAAAATCTCCTGCAGTGTAGGTTTGTACCTTGTTTCCTAGATGTAGTGGTGCTCCAGGCATCTGACCTCTGAGCTGCCCTCCGGTGGCTGGTTTCAGGGTGTATGTGTACCTGGAAGGACAAACATACATACATGCCTGCCCAAGTCCTAGAACAACCCCCACAGGTCTGTGAGACTTCTATACTAGCCCACATCCTGGAAGCTGCTCTCACCTTATAGGAATGTGAGACACCCAGGCCCACCAGAGATCCAGGGCTGCCTTCAGGAGGGTCTACACTGAACACAATCTAAAAGGCAAGATAGCACAGCAAAAGGATTAGCAGCCTGAGTTGAGAACACAAATGCCTTAAACTGAGATAAACAAGTGCTTTCATGGTGAGACGGAAACTAAGGCCCCTTACACCAGTATACAAGAGCCCAAGGCTACCTTATCTTTCTCTAACTCAGAAGTTCAGGGACCTTATCTGCCCAACCACGAAACTAGACAGCATACCCAGGCTGAGGGGAAGAAACTTATCCCTGCTGTCTCCCACTCCAAATGGCTCCAGAGCTTTCTTGGGCTTCTCGTATTGGGAGACACCTGAACATATTAGGAATAAAGAAGCCTAGGCAGCCCTTACTTGACTAACTCAATTTACTCTTCCTGCAGTATCTCTTAGTACTCCAGATTGACCTAAAAACTCAACATTCAAGTTAAGATTGTGACAGGGGAGCTGGATAGATGGTTCAGAGGTTAAGAGCGCCGTCTGCTCTTCCAGAGGTCCTGAGTTCAATTCCCAGCCACCACATGGTGGTTCACAACCATCCATTATGAGATCTGGTGCCCTTTTCTGGTGTGCAGATATACACGGAAGCAGAATGTTGTATACATAATAAATAAATAAAATCTTTTTTAAAAAAGATTGTGACAGGGTTCCTAAAGTCCAGGAATAGGTTTACCTTCCGAAATTCATCTGACAGGGGAAATGCCAAGACAATGTATGGGAACAAAAATGAATTTATTCTAGTCAGTGTCAGAACTTGCCAAATACCACAGCAAATGAGAAAAAACAATAAAGCAATGTGACAACAGCAGCAAGAGACCAAAAAGTGAAAGGGCCGGACAAAAGCAGACACCTGCCTCCCATACCCTTTATAAGAGGTGGTGGATAGAGCTCAGCCCCTGTATAAACCCACACAATTCTACAGAAGATCTCAAAAACCAAAGGAAACCACACATGGGTTAGGCAGCATGAGCTAATGCCACAAAGCCTCTGGCAGCAAGGAAACCTTTTCATCAAGCCTACCAAAAGACAGAAAAAGCAGGTATAAGATAATAAGATATGCTCATCATCTGAGGTAAACACACAGGATTTACAAAGCCTCCAAACAGTGAGAAACACAGCCGTGTCAAAGAAACACCACCCACAGGGTAGCAGAAGTAAAGGAGAGACACACGGAGGGACAGGTGGAAGTGTGACACATGGTTCTGACTTCCTGCAAGAGGACCCCTCTTTGCACAGACCGCCTGCCGCTTGCCGCTTGCCGCTGCTTCTGGTCTTCCTTAAAAGGCAGACCCTCCTACACTGTGCTACCCTGTTCACCTCCAGCTAAACTGACAACACCAAACTCTCATCCTAGGAGTCTGCTGTGAGTAGAAGTCCCTCACAGCCTGTGTAAGGACCCCGGGCACTGTGTCCCACCCCACTGTCCACTGGAACAGTGGCTGTACAGGGAACCACTAGTAGCACCAGGGAGGACCAGCTTCCCTCTTGGGCTGGATGAATAGGGCCCCATGTTCTCTCAGGATGTATCTGTGTCTGCCTAGATTTCTGGCCTTTGGGGAATCATAAGTTGGTGCCCTGAACCTCCTGAGCTGCTTTCATCATTCTCATCCCCATCTGGCACAAACTGTGAGAGGGAAGGGAAGTGGTCTAACTCATTCTTCCCTGGGCCTTGCGTGGGGTGCTTAGAAACACTCTCACCCAACAATTTAAACTGGCCACATAAGGGAAGAGCAGGGCTCCCTGACCCCATAGGACTCATGTATTTCTCCAAGAATCCACAACACAAAAATTTAAACTTAAAGAACAAAAAACATCTCAGACTGACACATCAGCTGATCCTGACAGGTTTGTGGTAGACAGAGAGAAAATGAACCAACAAGAATTCCAGATGACTAAAAGATTGCTTCTCTAACCTAAGCAAGATGGGGTGGAATCAGGGGAAAACTTCACTCCAGAGTGCACATGCACATACTCACTCATATGTGAAGGGTCATAAATATGAATGCCCACTCTACATGTCTGACCCAGGTGAGCAAAACAGGGGTGGGGGCTGGGGGGATTCCAGTCAGGAGGACACAAACCCTACCTCTGGCTGACCCTTCTCTTGCCAGACAAAATCTGACTAGCACCGCAACTCTGAGGCTAGTTGCATTTCTGTGCACATTCCCGTTTCCTGACAAGAACTCTTGACACCAACAGTTATGCTAAAAGCAGCTTCGAGATAAGCAACTCAACAGTCACCTGTTCTACTGCTGAGGAACATGCTAGCAAGGATCTAGTTAGCACAGTACCAGGGTGGGGCAGGGAAGGTAACAGGGGCCTTTGGAGCAGCTGCTAAAGAAAGTCCAAACCAGCCTGGCGTTGGTGGCGCACACCTTTAATCCCAGCACTCGAGAGGCAGAGGCAGGCGGATCTCTGTGAGTTCAAGGCCAGCCTGTTCTCCAGAGCGAGTGCCAGGATAGGCTCCAAAGCTACCAGAGAAACCCTGTCTCGAAAAACAATCACAACAAAAATGGACAAGGGCGATATCTCTCTTATAAACAGAGAATGGAAAACAGTGTTCTGGGGAAGACAGAAGTTGTACTGTTCACATGAGCCCTCTAGGTATGGGAATAGCAGGAACTCCTCCTGTGACTGTAGCTGAGGATGAGCTCAGTGGGAAGGAGTAGAGTGGATTCTTAGAAGACATTTCTGATACAAGGCCCTTGCTGGTCAGCAGAAGTAATCTGCCTTGTAGAATCCAGGCTTCCTGCACCAAAACTTTTCTCATCCCACAAAACATTCACTCAGTCAATTCTCCATTTGTGGAGTAGAAGGCTGAGACTATGATGTCCCTTATCACAAAGCTAGCTGACAGGAAGCAGACCTGAGACATACCCAGCTATCTTACCTATGACATGTATACTTAGCTCCTGGCCCAGATCTATCCTCAGTGAGAAGGCAGCACCTGACTTACTGTGGCCCAGTACATCATAATCAGACCCAAACATTCACAGTCTGCCTCTTCAGTAAGTATTTGCTTTGTGCTCACAAAGCCAAGGCACTCTCTGCTCACTAGCCATAACCTCCAGTGGTTTGGAAGTATAGCATGGGTAGAAGCAAACAGGTGGCTTCACATAGCACCATACACGAAGGGACTGGCTTGCCTCAGTTTTCCACAGGATCAAAAGTTCCTATCCAGGAACCTTTAAAACAAAACAAACAACCCCCTCCCCAAACAAAAACAGACAGGGTCTCACTATATAACACTGGCTAACATAGAACGTACTATGCAGACGAGAATGGCCTTAAACTCAAGAGATCTGCTCACCTCTGCCTCTCAAGTGCTGGTCTTAAAGGTGAGTACCACTACACCTGGCTCACAGCTAGGGATCTTAAGATGTGCTATTAAAACTTATCAAGGTATTGAATGTCCTAGAAGGATGGCTCAGCAGTTAAGAGCACTAACTGTTCTTTCAAGTTTGATTCCCAGCACCCCCCCCCCTCTGGCAACCATGGACACCAGGCACACATGGGGTATACACACAAAAATATCCATTAACATAAAAAAAATGATTAAAACAAAAAGAGTGTGGGTGCACACCCTTAATCCCAGCCCTTAGGAGGCAGAGGCAGGTGGATCTCTGTGACTTCGAGGCCAGCCTGGTCTATAGAGTAAGTTCCAGGACAGCCAGAGCTACACATAGAAACCCTGCCTCAAAGCAACAACAACAAGAACAAAAAATTTAGCAAGGCTTAGCATAGTTGAAGATGCCCAAAGTCCCCAACACCAGATTTATCTGGTCAGGACAGCTGGCTCACTAGAGTTGAGGACGTAGTTGCACTAAGACATTTGCACTGTACCCAAGGACAACTGCATGTCACACAGACAAGGAAGAAGGCACAAAAACAGCAGAGTGACAAGCAGGAAAAAACCTGATGAGGTTTAGGTAAGAGTCCACACGCTTCTCTGTCAGGGCTCCACAGTTCCACCTTTGTTTTTGACAGTGGCTCCATAGCCATCCCTCCCTCTGCTAGGGACACACAGACCATGAATGGCACTTATAGGGCCCATTTGCCTTTTCCCCGAGAAGCCACTCAGGCCATGTGTTTCTGGATTTCTCCCAGTCTGAATCTATCTGGAGCTGCTTTGAACAAGGAGGTCCTGCCCAGCCCCAAATGGGCTCTAATAGCTCCTGACCTCACTCTTTATGGGACCTTGGTCCTAAAACACCACTGGATATATCTGGTCACTGAATAGTCAAACATGTCCAGATCTGTCTCCTGTCACCTGCCACTGAGGCCTACATTGCATTCATATGAAAGTATGGTACTTAAGGGTTTGTTAACTATAATAAGTGATATAAGAACCTTTGTCCATTCCTTTAAGCCATTGCTGCCACTTCCAGAAACAGAGAAGCCCCAATATTTAAAAGCAGTCTCCTACCTGGATAATGTCCATGAGCTTCTGCAATCCAACTGTGTTAATGAACACACCAGTACCTGTGGAGCATTAAGGAGCTGACATCCACACAAGCAGAAGAGACGTTGAATCCCACATTACAAGGCACCAACACAAATCCAATTTCAGACTCTATCACACATCTGCTGAAGCAGCCAGACTCCCCATAACCAATATTAGAGATGGGATGTGCTAAGGAAGGGCAGATGACCTGTTCTTCCCAGTGTTAAGGAGCAGTCAGATGGGGAATCTCCCCAAAGGAGTACAGGCTTCCAAAATAACTACAGTCAAATGGTAGGGGGAAGGTGGCTGCTCTCCTCCAGGGCATAGCAGATAATGCTGCATGTGGAACTGCAGACCTCACCCCACTCAGCAGAACAACCCCTAAGAATACTGCCGTTTGGAAATTGGATCTCCCAACCTAAGCAGAAATCAGGTCCGGTAGCAAGGGGGAGAAGCCAGAGAGCCCACATCTCACTAAATCCACTAAGACATAAAAAGGGACTAACTAGGTCATAATATAAGAAACCACAAACAGGGCTGCAGAGATGGCTTAGAGGTTAAGAGCACTGACTGCTCTTCCAGAGGTCCTGAGTTCAATTCCCAGTAAAACACATGGTGGCTCACAATGATCTATAATGAGATTTGGGGCCCTCTTCTGGCATGTAGGCAGAACATCATATACATAATAAATAAATCTTAAAAAGAAGTAACCACAAACAGCAAAGCTGTGAAAGAGCATAATGTTTGACCAAATGTCACTACTACCTGCAAGTCTCAATCAGAAAGAGGAAGCTAGCTGGGCAGAGTGGCCAACCCTGTAATCTTAACACTCTAGAGACAAAGGCAATGGGATCAAGTCCAAAGCCAGTCTGAGCTATACAGTAAGAACTTGTCCCAGAAAACCAAGGGCTAGGGATGTGGCTCAGTGGTAGAGCACTTATCTACCATGAATGAGATCCTGGGTTCAATCTTCAGTACTACCCAAAAATAAACAAGCCTGAAGAGTGGGTTGTCTGTGGAGCTTTGTTCACTAGATTCTTGTTCATGAGAAAGGTATGGTAGCAACCTGCTGATGCTGGTGGTCAAGTGCTATTCTACAACTTGTGCTTAGTGCTGGACAAGGAATAACCCCCCACTCTGTTCATCTACATCAAAACCACTAGCCTGGCACACTCCATACTGGCAACCCAAGACTCACGTCCTGCCAGGTGCTGGATTATCTGGTCCAGTGATTCCAAAATGCAGCCTTTGGTCTGAAATGTTATTTGGGCTTCAGCAAACAGCTCGAAGATGTAGCTGCCAAAGGGGAGAGCAGAAGCTTGAGTCTGAGGACATGAGGCTTTGGTTTCTGGGAACCTACAAGTGGATGGCCTTTAAATTTCTTGCACTCAGAAATAACTACTGAGAACTTCAATGAGGCCAACACTGGAGATAAGAGGCTTCTCCCTTTACTGGCCTCCTGGTAGGCAGAGGACAGTGGGTTATGGTCATGAGAATCACTACCTACCAAGGAAAAGACCAGGCATCTGGGGAAGGGACCACAATAGGGTGGCCTGAGTGCAAGTCGTTGGAGGCGATGACTGGGAAGCAACTATAAGAGCCTCGGAAAGAGATGGGAAGGAGGCAACAGAAGCCACAGAAGTGGAGAGGTTGTGGCAGGATCTTCAGGTGCAGGTAGAGAAAGCCAAGAGAGCACACTAGAACCCAGGTCAGGTGGTGTATCTGGTTTATCTGGAAGTGACTGGGAGTACCTACAAAGATTAGCACTCAGAGGAATAAAACTGGTTCAGCAAGAGGTAGGAAGCCCAAAACCCCAGAAAATGCTTTATCCTCCATAAGCCCAAACCAGGTTGTAGCACAGCTACTGGCTGTACGCCCATAAGAGCAACCCCTCAGTCCCAGCTACAATCCCTCATCAGCCTTCAAACCAGCCTACCTACAGTTGTTCAGACAAAAAAAAAACCAGATTATGGAACAATCTAAGAGCCCTAAGAAGGCCTCAGTAATAGCACTGATGGTCCCAAAGAGAAAGTCTAAATCTAATTGGAACTTGCTATATCAACAATGGACCAGAGAAAGCTGGAGGGGACACTGTGTAATAATAGTGTGTGTTTTTTTGTTTTTTGTTTTGTTTTGTTTTGTTTTTCGAGACAGGGTTTCTCTGTGTAGCTTTGGAGCCTATCCTGGCACTTGCTCTGGAGACCTGGCTGGCCTCAAACTCACAGAGATCCACCTGCCTCTGCCTCCCAAGTGCTGGGATTAAAGGCGTGCGCCACCAACGTCCACCAAATAGTGTGTGTTGTTACTCCCAATGTTTTCAATGACTATATAAAAAGCTGGCAACTGGCTTGGAGAGATTGCTCAGTGGTTAAGAGTGCTTGCTCCTTTTCCAGAGGACCTAAATTTGGTTTCCAGAACCAAATATATAGGGTAACTCATAACTGTAACTCTAGATCCAGGACATCCAACACCCTCTTCCAAACTCCACAGGTCCCAGCACACATGTGGCATACATTTACAACCCCCATATATATATATATATATATATATATATATATATATATATATGTATATGTATATGTATATGTATATGTATATGTATATGTATATGTATATGTATATATATATATTTTTTTTAAAAGCCTGGTAGCTCTACTTAAGCCTTGAAAATTAAAAATAGACCCCACTGCTGGGTGAAGTACTCAGACAGAACCTCATGAGGACACTATCCATCTCCAACCCTAGACAGGACTTGGGGTAATAAGGTCAGCATCTATCTATTCCTCACCTTCCAGGTTTGGTGACTCCTCTGTCATCCCCAGGCAGCTGGATAGCATCAATAGCCCCCTCCAGGCGTAGCAGGATCACTGTGAACCAAGGGCATGTTAGGGGCATGCCTCCCACCAAGCCCAAGGGGAAGGAAGGGAAACACTTACTCTTCAGCTTTGCGATGTCTTCTAGCTCCATGCTGAGCCCTGGGCAAAAGAGTATGTACATAATTACACATCTTTCTACACCGTCTGTAGTCTCAAGAACGGGGCTCCCCATGTGGTAGAAAGGGTAAGTGGGTGGGAGGTTACGTGAGATCCACATTTGAATCGGATACAACAGTATGAGCCCATGTTCACCTTTAGAAACACACATAAATACGTCCATACACACAGAGGTACTTCATACTCTGCTCCCAAAAGACCTCAAAATAATTAATGGCCAATGACCATCAAGCATATGCCCACATATGCTCAGACAGGACATATGAGGACAGAGGACATATGAAGGGAAACCAGAGCTTGCTGGAGGCTGGTTTGTATCAGGTCTGGGCAGGAAGCAGTAGAGTGTTACAAGCACATCAGCAAATAAATTGTCAATGATGCCTAGGCAGGTTAGCAGAACACAGAGGTGACCTTCAAGAGGATTTCAGTGGGATATTGAGCCTCAGCAGTGAGATAGATGATGGGCTGTACCAACCACAGACAGTTAAACACATCAGTAATGGTTAATATTAGTTAATATTGCCAACCTGATAATCTCTAGAATGAGCTAGGACCAAATCTATGGTCATGTCTGTTCATGAAAGAGTTTCTGGGTTGGGTTAGTTGAAATGGTAAGACCCACCCTAAATATGAGTGGAGCCATTTCATGAGCTAAATTTCTAGACTGAATAAAAAGGAAAAGGTGACAGAAATTTAAAGAAAAAAGCAGGGTGTGGTGGTGCACACCTAGGAGGCAGAGCCAGGTGAATTTCTGTAAGTTCCAGGCCCAGGCTGGTCTACATGGAGATCCAGTACAGCTAGAGCTACACAGATAGACCTTATCACAAAAAAAAAAGTGAGCTCAGCAGTATCTCTCTTGCTCTCTCTTCCCACTCATTCCCTCCCCTTTCTTTTTCTCCCTCCTCCCCTCACCTCTGTTTCCCGATTATAAATACACTAGCTACTCAAGCCCTTGACACCACAAAGTCCCAGTTAGGATGGATTGTACCCTGAGAATGTGAACCAATACCTACTTTCCTTCCTTCCTTCCTTCCTTCCTTCCTTCCTTCCTTCCTTCCTTCCTTCCTCCCTTCCTTCCTTCCTTCTGTTGATTTGGTTAGGTATTTTGTTATGACATAGAGAGAAATAACTAACCAACATTCAGACATGCTATTTAAACACTGTTCCTCCTCTGAAGATAACACTTCATCACTAACTGAGAATCAACTCAATCTTTTCAGATTTTAAATGGGTGGCGTGTGTTAAGTGTGATCCTGCTTGTCAGTATGGACAACACCACCACAGAGCTTAAGAATCTTCACATGATTTCTGCTACAAAACTAAAGGACTGAGTGAGACATCACCATCTTGAAATCACTGATAGTTACTGAATATAGGCATCAAATAGCCACAACGTTACCACAGAAAGGGAAGGAGGAGGTGGTTGGTAAGGCCACTCAGAGAAGAGGCTGTGATGGCAAACCCCTTTCCTGATGATGGCAATTCCCTGAGTGTGCAGTCATGTATCTCATAAGAAATCTATTTCCTTTCTTTCTTTCTTTCTTTCTTTCTTTCTTTCTTTCTTCCTTCCTTCCTTTCTTGCAGATTTTTTTATTTGAATTAGAAACAAGACTGTTTTACATGACAATCCCAGTTCCCTTCTCCCCACTCCTGACCTCCCCTACCACCCTCCCCCCCAAGTAAAACCCTACCTATCACATATCCTTTCTGCTCCCCCTGGCAATCTATTTTCTTGTGTGTGTGTGTGTGTGTGTGTGTGTGTGTGTGTGTGTGTGTGTGTGTGCGCGTGCTGTATACACATATACCTATGTGCATGTCCATGTAGATCAGCACTTGTGCACATAGAGGCCAAAGGAAGATATCAGTTATCTTCCTCCATTGCTCATTAGCTTAACTCCCTTAAAACACTGAACCTGAAACTCAATGTTTTGGCTAGGCTGGCAGGTCAGTGAGCTCCCAGGATCCACTTGTCTCTGTATCTTTACACTGTATTTATAAGCACAACAGCTCATAGCTGACTTTTTTGTGTGGATTTCCTGTACCTGTGCTTTGCTTTAAAATTAAAAGCAGGGCTGGGTATGGTGGTACACGCCTTTAATCCCAGCACTCAAGTGGCAGGGGCAGGCAGATCTCTGAGGCAAGTTTGGTCTACATAGCAAGTTCCAGGACAGCCGGACTACATTGAGAGACCCTGTCTCAAAAAACAACAAACAAAACAAACAAAAAAAAAAGCTAGGAAAAGATGTAAAGACTTCAGAAACACTGGAAGAGCTAGGGCTGGAGATATAGCTCAGTTGATAGAATGCTTACCTCGTATGCACAAAGTGCTGGGTTTGATCCCAGCACCAAATAAATCAGTAGTGGTGGTCTACGTTTAAAATCACAGTTCCTGGGAGGTAAAGGCAAGAGAACCTAAAGCTAAAGTTCGTCCTTTCTTTCCTACATAAGTTTGAGGCCAGCCTGAGCTACATGAAACTCTTGTCTCAAAGAAAATGAAAAGCACTTAAAGTATCCAATGAGCCAGTCCTCTCTGGTCTACAAAGACATTACAAAGCAGTTTCCTACAACTGAAACACTCCACCCAGGAGGGAAGAGGGAAGTTCGTGTAAGTCTCAGGAAGTAAACAGAACTTAAAAGTCTCAGAAAGTTGAAATGTACAAGAGTCACAAGCTCCCTCCTCAAGGTTATACAGACAGCAACAATTGCCAGGGAGAAGAGGCTTTTGCCCTTTGAGTACCCTTTACTCATGTGGCCTGCTGTCATTCTTTTGTTTGTTTGAGACAAAGTCTCTATGTCGTCCTGACTGTCCTGGAACTCACTAAACTAGATTGGGTAGAAGTATTTCTTTGGTCTGTTATTAGTGTCCTAACTGGGATGAACAGATAGGAAGTAACACAAGAAGAACCTTACCAATCTCAGCAAACTCATGTCTCAGAGTGCAATCCAGACAAAAGGTACCAGGAAGATCAGACACTGCTCTAATACAGAATATACTTCTAAGATGCCTCTTATAGGCCCAAACTCTACTTCTCAGTTCTTGGCCATCAACTTACCTGAGCTGGGGGTATCTGCACTGAACTCCAGCTGGAGTTCACCTTGCTGAGCCAACCGGGCTTGCTCCTCCAAAACCTGGTTGATAGCCTCCAGTCCTGAAGCCACATCACGGGGGGTCAAGTCAAAGGACGCCGACTCCTCACATATCTTCTCCTGAGGGCCAGAGTGAAACCACGTTACAGCAGAGTATGACTGAATTCTAGGAAGCAGAAGTGAAGATGCAAGAGGGACTGGAAGACAACAGCCAATCCCCAGAGCTCCAGCTCTGGTCTCTAAAGTCAAGTCAAAGCTGGTCCAAAGATAACTCTCTGCCCACACCAATATTTTAAAAGATAACCTCACTTGTGTTGCCAAGGTTTTGTTACTGGAATATTTATCAGCAAAAGCAGTATTTTGGGCTTCAAAAGTAGAAAGAAACAACATATCAGCTCAATAATTTCCATAGCAACAGTTGCCTGGAGCCAAGTAAGAAGTGAGGTCCTGCTTAGGGTGGGGTGGACCTGGCTCTCTGTCAATCTCATTCCAGGCTCCATAGCAGTTAAGGATGAGGCTGTTCATTCTATACAACCCTGACTAAGCAGTGACAATGGAGACAGGGGTGGTGGAGTCACTGTGATAATGTCATGGTGAAAAGGGACAAACGGGGGAAGCTAGGAGAATGAGAAGGGGAGAAGAGGAGGGGTGCAGAGGACATGAGGGAGCAGAAACGTTGAGTAGAGGGAAGAATAGAAGAAAACAAGAATGGAGATACCATAATAGAGGGAGACATTTTAGGTTTACAGAGAAATCAGGCACTAGGGAAATGTCTTGAGATCTACAAAGATGACACCAGCTAATCTAAGCAACAGAGGAGAGGCTACCTTAAATGCCCTCCCCTGATAATGAGATTGATGACTGACTTATATGCCACCCTATAGCCCTCATCCAGCAGCTGGTGGAAGTAGAAGCAGACACCCACAACTAATCACTGAACTGAACTGGAACCCAGTTGCAGAGAAGGATGAATGATGAGCAAAGGGGTCCAAACCAGACTGGTGAAACCCACAGAAACAGCTGACCTGAACAACGGGGAGCTCTTGGTCCCCAGACTGATAGCTGGGATACCAGCATGGGACTGAACCAGATCCCAAGAACATGGGTTTCAGTGAGGAGGTCTCGGAAATTTATGGGGCCTCTTGTAATAGATCAGTACTTATCCCCAGGATAGGTGTGGACTTTGGGAACCCATTCCACATAGAGGGATACTCCCTGAGCCAAGACACATGGGGGTGGGCCTAGGCCCTATCGAAAAGGATATGATAGACTCTGATGACACCCTATGGAAGGCCTCACCCTCCAGGGGGAGCAGAAAGGATGTGATAGGTAGGGTTTTAGTTGGGGGGGGGGATGGTAAGGGAGGAGGGGAGGGAGAGCAAACTGGGATTGACATGTAAAACAATCTTGTTTCAAATTCAAATAAAAAATATCTGCAAAACAAAAAGAAAAAGAAAAGAAAAGAAAAGGGACAAAGGGACACAGGAGGGCCTCCAGGAACACACTCTTGTTGCTATTGCCATGAAAGATGAGCAGCTGTCTACACAGAAGTTTCCTAAGGGTCAAGCCAAGTAGCCTAAAGAACAGAGACATGTAAGAAAGACAGCAGAGCCAGGATATCCCTACCAACTGGCTAGAAGGGGAGAAACCCAGTAAGAGGTTCAAGTATGGATCCTGCACCTAAGGACACTTCTAAAGCCCAACTGGCAAGTCTCTGGCCCAGGTGAGGCAACTGATAGACCATCAGGGAAGCAGCAGCACCTGGGCTGCTTGGTGCTGAGAATAGGACTCTGTGTCCAAGGTAGCGCTTCTCCAGAAAACATCTAGCAAGCCGGGAGAGACAGTAAACACTTAGCACAGAAGCCAAGAGGACTCACCACATTGTGAGCTTCATCAAAGATCACAACCGTCCCCTTCAGGTCAATGTTGTGTGCTTTACGACTCTACAAAAAAGAGAAGGTACCATGAGAAGGCAGGGCCAGCTGAGAGTGCAGGCCTGCATGTACAGGAAAAGGAGGAACCTGAGGCATGTGGTGGGCACCAAATGTCATAAACAGGTCACACAGTCACTATAGAAGAAAGAACAAAGGTTCTCACACTCCACTATGAGGATGGCACCTGCTCCAAGCTGACCGTGGAAAATGGATTCACAGTTCCTGTTGTGGAATATTTTACACTGTGTGAAGATGTGTGGCTGTGATTGGTTTAATAAAAAAAATGTCAAAAAAAAAAAAAAATGTCCACTAGCTAGGCAGAAAAGGATAGGCAGGACTTCCAGGAAGAGAGAGAGGAAGATGGGGATGAATCTAGGTGTGTGAGAGACACCAACGGGATGTCTGACATATGGGATAGAGGAAAGGTAACTGAACCACATGACAGAACATAGACTAATAGAAACAGGTTAATTAAAAGAGCTAGTTAGAAAGAAGGCCTAAGCTAAGACCAATCTTTCATAATTAATAAATCTCTGTGCTATTTGTGGGCTGATGGTCCCAATGAGAAAGTATTGTTATAAGTACCTATCCAAGTCAGACCAAAGTTGGATGCATGTGGCCATCTGTATCAGGGAATCGCTCACACAGCACAAAGGGGTATATGCTATACTATACTCAACAGGATGGCCAAGTAATCCAGTAAGATGGCTAGGCAGGAAAAGGAACTTCCTCTAAGGCCTGATGACCTGATTTCGATCCCTGGAACCTACAAGGTAATAGAAGAGAACTGAACCTACAAATTAAGTGTAGTTACATTCTGATGGAAATAGGCACCAAACAAGGCTTATCACTAAGCTTGGGCTGGCCTTGTTCTGGTGTCTTTCTGCCTCGGTCTCCAGAGTGCTGACATCAGAGGAATACATTACCATGCCCAGCATCATAGCTGGGTTTTGTTGTTGTTTTTGTAAGATTTATTTTTCTTAGCTGGGTGGTGGTGGTGCTCACTCTTAATCCCAGCACTTGGGAGACAGAAACAAGGGGATCTTTGTGAAGAAAAAAAAAAAAAAAAGATTTATTTTTACTTGATGTGTATGGATGTTTTGCCTATATGTACATCTGTTGACTACATGCATGCACTATTCACAGAAGCCAGGAGGGCATCAGATGCCCTGGAACTATAGTAAAAGAGAGTTGTGAGATTCCATGTGGTCTCAGGGAAATCAAATCCAGGTTCTCCAGAAGAGGAGCCAGAGCTCTTAACCACTGAAACATCTCTCCAGTACCACAGCTAGGTTTTGACAGATGTGGGTTTTATATAAACACTATTCTACTTCTCCCTAAAGAATGTAGCCTTAGTTAGGTAGTGTGTCTGAGGCTTACTCACTTCTTACTGCTGGCAGTTTCTACTATCGGGATATACCAGGACCTGCTTCCCACCTCTGGTAGTTGTAAGTAAATTCCAGTGACTGCATGTTTAAATCACTGGACTAAGGACTTCACTTCCCTAGTGGGCAGCCATGGCACACTATGTTGACAGAGCTACTCCATGGTCTACACAACCACCAGCCACAGCTGAGACTTCCAGTTGCCCTACACTTCATAATTTAATTTCCTTTTACTTTAAAGGCTTTGTTGTTTTTTGATTTACTTTGTGGGGGGTAGAGAGTGCATGTGTGCTAAGATTCATATGTAGAGGGCATAGGACCACGTAAGACTTCTCCCCTTCCACCATTTAAGTCTCAGGGACTGAACTCAGGTCATCAGGCTTGCTTGGTGATAAGCATCTCTACCAGCTGAACTATCTCACCAGCTGCTGCTGCTTCTTTTTTTTTTTTTTTTTTCTTCTGAGACAGGGTTTCTCTGTGTAACAGTCCTGGCTGTCCTAGAACTCGATCTGTAGACCAGGCTGCCCTTGAACTCACAGAGATCCACCTGCCTCTGCCTCCTGAGTGCTGGGACTAAAGGCGTACACTACCACTGCCCAGTCATAATTTAAAATTTTTAAGAAAAAAATTCTAGTTATGTTAAATGAAACGAGTAGCACACAAAAAGATGACCAGACAAATATATAGAACATCAGGAAGGGCAAAAAATGCTCAAAGGTAACAGCCTGGGCCCTTCTCATTCTAGTCAGCCTGCCTATGTCTAGGTGGTTCAGAACCCATAGCTCTGGACTATTCACAACTGCATCTGGACAGGTCTTCCACCCAATCATCGATAAAAAAGAGGCCTCCTCCCCACATTCGCTCACTGAGGACCTAAAAAACAAAAGTTCAGGCAGCCCATCAAAGTCTGGGGACAACCCTGGACATCAGTAATCAACTCCTCACCTTAGCATCCAACAAGTAATTGTATGGCATAAAGATGATGTCAGCTTGCTGCTTCATGTTTCGAGAAAGGTAGTATGGGCACACTCTGGATGTAAAAGGAGACAGAAGACCCAGTAAGTCCCTTCACAGGGGATATGAGCCACGTGCCCTCTGATAAAGGAGGAGCCTTTCATTCTGTACACAAAGCCAAAACCTGATGGGATCAGGAAAATGTCTCAGCAAATAAATCACTTGCCATACAAACCTGATAACCTCAGTTCAAATCTTAGAATCCATATAAAGTTGGAAAAAAGAGAATCAGCTACACAAAACTGTCCTCTGACACCCACACTGACCATACACACACACACAAAAACACACACACACACACACTAATGGGCTGAGAATGTAACTGAGTTAGAATGCTTGTCTGACGTGTACAAAGCCCTGGGTTCAGTCCCCAGTACCATATAAACCCATCTGGTGGCATATGGCCGGTCAGGTCAAGGTCAGCAAGCCAGGGAAATGGCTCAGTGAGTAAAGTGTTTGCCATGTAAGCATGAAGAATGCAGTCCAGATCCCCAAAATCCATATAAAGCCAGAAACTGTAGTCTCAGAGAGATGGGAGACAGAGAGAGGGTAATTCTTCCAAGTTCTCAGGCCAGTCAGCCTGGCATACTCAATGATAAACAAGAGAGTCTATCTTAAGATAGAAAGCAAGAGCAAACATCCAAGGGCACATACCTATACATGCATTTTTAATACAAAAATTAAAAAATGAGGTGTGTGTGTGTGTGTGTGTGTGTGTGTGTGTGTGTGTTTATGATCATATTGGTAACATAGTGAGCTAAAAGCCTAAATAAAAAAACAAAAACAAGAAACCCTCCATAAAAAACAAAATCTAGCCCCATTCCTGGGAACAGTCACCAGAAACAAACAAACAAACAAACAAATAAATAAATAAATAAATAGGGAATATAAGAAATACAAGGAAGAAAGGAAGGAAGGAAGGAAGGGAGAAAGAGAAAGAAGTTTGTTTTCCTCTTGGTATAACCAAGTCTCAAGTCTCAATCTGTCTTTCTTTTTTGCAGTAATGGGAATGGAACCCCAGGGTCTCACACAAATCAGGCAAGAACTATATACAGGGTTGGGTATTGGTGGCGCACGCCTTTAATCCCAGCACTTGGGAGGCAGAGGCAGGAGGATCTCTGTGAGTTCGAGGCCAGCCTGGTCTACAGAGTGAGTGCCAGGATAGGCTCCAAAGCTATACAGAGAAACCCTGTCTTGAAAAAAGCAAAAACAAAAACAAAAACAAACAAACAAACAAAAAACCAACTATATATAGCTTTGGCTGTTGAAGTTTTTCTTAATCATCACTTAATCTACAAAGCTACAAAAGCCATAGATGTATAGGCAGGCTTGGTAGTGCACACTTATGATCCCAGCACATGGGAGGTAGAGGCAAGAGAACC
The DNA here is from genome assembly GCF_003668045.3 of Cricetulus griseus. Lineage (NCBI taxonomy): Eukaryota > Metazoa > Chordata > Mammalia > Rodentia > Cricetidae > Cricetulus > Cricetulus griseus. The sequence goes on from NC_048599.1 coordinate 578,584, forward strand.
AGAAGTTCAGGGTCATTATCAAGTTACATAGCAAATCTTAGATGTCAGCATGGACTATATGAGGCGCTGTCTCCAATAAAACAAAGCAAAACAAACAAGATGCCATAGATTTACTATCCTCAGAAGGAAGGGACTTAAGCTTCAAATACCCACAAGGAAAGCCACCCATGGTATGCTAAGCCAGAGCATTTGGAAAATAAGCACAAAGCTGTGCTTGTACGTGCAGACACTGCTCACAATGGTCATCCTGGAGTGGGCTAAGGGACAGGTATTTTTCACCTTATACCCCTCACATTATTAGTTTCATAAAAAGAAAAGCAAATATATTGTGCTTCCCATGAGAACCTATCAATGAAGGATAAAACAGCCATGGCTTCACAGGGAGAGGTCTTACTTGTGTTTGCTTCCATTCTTGACAAGGTCCTCAATGTCCAGGATGGGGGTAGCCAACTCCTGCTCCAGGCTTTTCTCTGCAGGTAAGATATAGAGTAAGCACACGTGCTCAGGGTCCACGTGAGTGTCCAAAGAGCCCAAGAGATGCACAAGACACAAGAGCTCCTATGAAGCAGGCAATAACTCTACTACCTTTGAACTTACCAGAAAGAATCCTGACCAAATGGATCAGGTTCCCAGGAGAGACCACAACCTGAAGTGACTCAAGAGAGTCCTGCTCTGTACTTGGGAGACAGGTACCAGTCTAAGGTACCTGGTGCCCATGTCTCTGTCAATTCTAGAGTTTATATATTATCCTTCTGAGGTCTTTGATGGAGTTGAAGACAGACAGTTATGGTTACGGTTTCCCTTAGTTATGATAACAAATAAGTTACACATAAAACTGTAGACTCACAAAGACAGGTTAGAAGATAGAATATTTTCTTTAAACTTTGCCAAATATTAATAGACTAAATATTGTCAACTAGAGTTCTTACTTGATAACATAATTTCACTATGTTAAAGTTAAAACCTTTCTTTTTATTTAGACAGAAAAGAGATGATGGGGGAATGTCCTTCTATATATGTGTTTCTCTTATTGGTTGATGGATAAAACACTGATTGGTCAGTAGCCAGGCAGGAGGGATAGGTGAGGCTACCAGACAAGGAGAATTCTGGGGAAAGGAGGCAGAGGGTGAGCCACCGGAGAGATGCCATGTAGACACCAGGTAGGATGCCTGGGCATTCTCCAGTAAGCAAAGATCATGTGGAAATACTTAGATTAATAGAAATGGGTTAATAATTAAGAGACAGCCAGCCAATAAGAAGCCTGAGCCATCGGCCAAACAGTTTATAATTAATATAAGTCTCTGTGCATTTGTTTGGGACTAAGGGCAGCGGGACCAGGTAGAAAAGAAACTCCATTTCCAGGTACCAATATCTCCCAAGGTCCCAAGCAGCCTGACTACCCCTGGCCATCTCAAAACAGGACAGGAAATGCTAAGAGGCCTCCTAAGGTAGAGTGGGGCAGAGCATCCCACAGACTCACAACTTGTCATCATTATTCAGAGCATAAAAAACAAGATAGGCATGGTGGTGCACACCTTTAACCCCAGCACTCTGGAGGCAGAGCCAGGCAGATCTCTATGAGTTTGTGGCCAGCCTGGTCTACAGAGTAAGTTCTATGATAGCTAGGGATATTACACAGAGAAAACCTATCCCCAAAAACCAATAATATAAAATAGTACCACTTACCCTAGCTTTCTACCAATCAGTGGACCCAGATCGGCACCAAAAGGAAAGCTGGCACCTCAAATGCCATAGCAGGGCACCTAGGCAGAGTCTACCTAGTTCAACTTGTAGTCCATTCCATTCCTTACAACAGCAGCTCAGGAAAAGGCACCATCTGTGCTGGCTACAAGGCATGAGGCAGAAGGGCCCTTAAGAACTACACTGCTGGGTGTTGGTGGCACACGCCTTTAATCCCAGCACTCGGGAGGCAGAGGAAGGCAGATCTCTGGTGAGTTGGAGGCCAGCCTGGTCTCCAGAGCGAGTGCCAGGATAGGCTCCAAAGCTACACAGAGAAACCCTGTCTCGAAAAACAAAAAAAAAAAAAAAAAGACTACCCTGCCATAACACAATCCCCCAACCAGAAACTACTAAATGTCTTAAGAAGTGACTGCCACCTATGGAGCAACTACATATGAAACCCAACAAGCCTCCCCACAGCTCCCAGCTCTATAGCTCTCAGCTCTCCTTCCTACTGTGTCTGTTTCATGCCCAAACCAGATGTCAGGTTCCCTCTCTGGGAGCAGGAATAAGGCCCTTCTTTCAGCTGCAGAGGCAAAAACACAGACACACACATAACCAGTGATGTCCCCAGGAATAGGAGGGCTAGAAAGAAAAGAAGATCATATCCCTCAGCAGTGTCAGATGACAGATCAGCCATTAAGCTGCACTGCAGCAAAGACCCAGTCTGCCATGTTTTCTGTTCAGTGCTAAGGAAGGGATACCTGTAGAGGGACAGCAAAGGATAGGGCAAGAAGACACAGGTGTATAAAGATGACAAGACTTGTTGCAGAGCTATTTCTGAATGACTCCTAGGTGGAGATGGCTTACCATTTACCTCCAGGGTCCTTCTGGGATGCCAACCAGGCAGCATTCCAGCTCTTTACCACGTTCCTTTCCCACCAACAGCACAAGCATTTTGTGCTGCCTAGTTTTATGTCAACTTGACACAAGCTAGAGCCATTTGGAAAGGAGAACCTCAACTGAGAAAATGCCCCACCAGATCGGCCTGAGGATAACTCTTTGATGCATTTTCTCAATTAATGATTGATGTGGGGAGAGCCCAACTCACCGTGGGCAGTGTCACCCCTAGGCTGGTGATCTGGTTATTACAAGAAAGCAAGACAAGCAAGCCACAGGAGGCAAGCCAGTAAGGAGCACCCCTCCACAGCCTCTGCTGCAGTTTGCTACCCTGCTTCCCTGGATGATGTACTACAAACTGTAGGATAAAATAAACCCTACAATGCCTTCCTTTTAAACACCCATGGGGCTGGGGGCTGGAGAGATGGCTCAGAGGTTAAGACCACTGGCTGTTCTTCCAGAGGTCCTGAGTTCAATTCCCAGCACCCACATGGTGGCTCACAACCATCCGTTACGATATCTGGTGCCCCCTTCTGGTCTACAAGAGCTAGTTCCAGGATGGCCTCCAAAGCTACAGAGAAACCCTGTCTCACAAAACAAAAAACAAAAACAAGCAAACACCCATGGGGCTGCATCCTATTGCAAAGACAGGGAACACTGGCCAGCTTAAGAGATCCTGCCAGAATACACAAGCAGGTTCAAAGATAAGCAACCACCCAAAAGGCCAAGCAGTGAGACAACAAAAGATAAGTGTAGAAGGAGCTGGTTTATAGCGCATAAAACTAAACCCAGAAGCCTAAGAAGGAGACGCACAGAGGTCAGAGCTGTTAAGCCAGGTAGAATGGCTCCTTTTTGTCACAAGGAACATAGAGCCCTGAGGAAGGGGTTTTTAGCATGGGGCCATGACTGTGGCCAAAATAGGACCTGTGAAGGGAAAGGACAATGTAGGTGAGGGCTAGGGCAGAACACAAAGCTTATAGGCATCAAAGTGCTGACCTACACAGTGTGGAAAACTGACTAGGGCTGTTCCCACAAGAACTATACCAGAATCCTCTGACATAATGCAAAGGAACACTTACATACACCTCCTTTGACAGGAGTGTGAACAGAAGCAGTCAAGGTGAAACAAGGACAATGAGTGGGAATCAAGCAAGCACAGGCCATGTAATAGCTAAGGGCAGAACCAGATGGGAGGGCTGTAAGCAAAGAGACGGACAAGGGGAGAAGACAGAACACCTTCGAGGGCTGGAGATGTGGTTCCGTTGGTAGAACTCTTCCCTAGTAAACAAAAAACTGAGGATTAATCCCCAACGTTGCATAAGCCAGGGATGCTGGCACATGCCTATAATCCCATTACTTGGAAGGTAGAAACAAGAACACCAGAAGTTCAAGTTCATCCTTGGCTACAAAGGAAGTTCAAAGCCTGTCTTAGCTATTTGAGATGCTATCAAAATAGAAAAAGAGAGGAATTGTTAAGATTTGAAGGTTAAGAGCATTTGCTGCTATGGCAAAGAACCTGTTTGTATCCCAGTACCCACTGGGATCAGTCAATTCACAACCATCTCTAACTCCAGCTCCAGAGGATGCAATGCCAGCATTTGACTAGGTACCTACTCTTATGTGTACATTTATACACACAGACACACAGACACACAGACAGGCACACACACGCTGAGGGGGAGGCTGGATAGATGGCTCAGCAGTTAAGAGAACTGGCTCCATCCAGAAATTCCAGGTTTGATTTCCAGTACCTGCATGTTGGTTCACAACTGTCGGTAACTCCAGTTGAGAGGATCCAGTGCCCTCTTCTTGCCTTTGCAGACACCAGGTACTCAAGTGATATGCAGACACACATGAAAGCAAAACATCATATACATTAAAAAAAAAAAAAAAGGGCTGGAGAGATGGCTCAGAGGTTAAGAGCACCGACTGCTTTTCCAGAGGACCCGAGTTCAATTCCCAGCACCCACATGGTGGCTCACAACCAACCATTATGAGATCTGGTGCCCTCTTCTGGTGTGCAGATATACATGGAAGTAGAATGTTATATACATAATAAATAAAAAAAATCTTTAAAAAAAAAAAGCCGGGTGTTGGTGGAGCACACCTTTAATCCCAGCACTCGGGAGGCAGAGGCAGGCGGATCTCTGAGTTCAAGGCCAGCCTGGTCTCCAGAGCGAGTGCCAGGATAGGCTCCAAAGCTACACAAAGAAACCCTGTCTCGAAAAACAAAAACAAAAACAAAAAAAAAGGAAGAAGAAGAAGAAGAAGAAGAAGAAGAGAAGGAAGGAAGGAAGGAAAGAACACAACAGAACACCTCTCAGGCAACCCAACACCCATGGAAGAATTTACTTAGGGTAGTCAGTAGACTCCCACCAGAAGACAGGAGCAGTAGCCACAGGCCAGAGGACTGCCTATAACCAGGCCACTGCAGAATTGCTTGGTGTTGTCTATACATATCTTCCTGTTTCCCAGAGATCCCTGACACAGAGGCTTGAGGACTTCCAGAAGGTCCTCCCTCTAGGAAGCTAACAAGGATAGGGAATGACAACTCTGATCATGGAGAATTTCCAAGGTCACCAGGCCCAGATTCACAGTATACATATCAGAGACCTGAGGGCTGGCACAGGTTCACATCAGTATCTCAGGCCTGGACACTGAGTATCCAATCACACCATCCAATATCTCAATCACACATTGAGACGACTAAGAATCTTCAGTGACATCTTCAGAACAAAGCAAGCAAGAAGGACCATGGCTGAGGTACTTACCACAAAGCCATGTCTTATCTTGTTTCTCCAAGAGCTCAGAACAAAGACGCTGGGTGATAGGAGACCTTCCCCCTGAGCTCAGGCTTCTGGCTTAACCAGCAACAGATGCAAAGGCCTCAATTCTAGAGCCCTGGGCACTGAATAAGCATCAAGGAAGACAGTAGCCCTCAGATCATCAAAGCCATAGAAGTGCTACAGAGCCACATCACCTGAGCCCTCCTACTTCATGTGGGAATCTCAGCCTCAAGAGCAGGGCAGAAATAAAAGGAACTCTAGTCCTGGAGAGGCTGAAGCCCCCAGCCATGCAGCTAGTTCTACAGATGTAAGACCCTCCAGGTTACAGAAAGCAAAGAAGGACACACCATAAGAAGCTTATCTTGTTACTAACAAAAAAGAGGGAAAGGACCAACTCACAGCTCCAAGTCATGACACCTGTGAGATATTGTCAAATGAACAACTTATAGGAGACTCAGCGTCCTAGTTCTTAGGGAGACTGGTCAAAGGCCACTTCTGCAGGTATCAACCAGGCTCCCAGAGGGAAAGCAGGTACTCAATATGAACCCTGTCTGAACAGGTCACCTGATGGTGAGAGTCATTCCCCAGTGCTGCAGGAGCACTTCTCCATATAAAACCAACACAGGCAGCCCCTCGTCAAATACAAAACAAACAAAACAAAAAACCCACAAGACAGTGCCCAGGCACATAGCCATACTCTGCATACTCTGTCATACAGGGTAAAGCAGATAGGTTGTGGTGCTACTGAACTCTAGAAGGCTGCATATAAGCCTCACCCAAACTCTGACAACAGGCAGCAGGAGCAGCTTTAAGAAGTTGGTCTTACCTTCTACATTGTTGTAGAAATGACAGGAGCGACTTGCTACCTTCTTGCGGCATAAGTGGATCTATAAGAGGAAAGAAGAGTGCTCACCTGGAATGGCTAAGAAATGGTCCACCCCTGGCCCTCAGCCCTCACCAGCAACTTCCCTATGTCTATCTTCCCTGTGTTCTCTAAGGCCTGACCCAGCCCAGCAGGGAGCACAGTGGACAGGATTAGCAGTCTGGTAGAGCACAATTCTGGATTTTAAGATCCAAGCACCACCCAATCAGTAAAATCGTGGAGACTGAGTGCTCCAAAGCCTACCTGCATGTGGTTACTCTCCTGCTTCTTCACTTCAGGGTGAATACACAGCTGTTCCCGGGATCCCAGCACACATACCTTGGGCCTGACAAAAGAAAGAACGGAAGAGTCAAGAAGGAGCTGCCTCAGAACATGAGGATTACAATGTGGCCCAGCAGCATGAGCTGTATGGAGACAAATGGGAGCCCACAGAAAACTTAGGAAACAAAGGAAACAGAAAGACTAGAATGTGGTAGGTGAGGCAAGAAACACTGGACAGAGCAACCTATCGTACAAGTTCTTCCACATGGGAGCCTGCCTAGCAAGATATCAAGATTCTGTTGGATTATGGCAAAAGGCAGATTCTTCTTCCATCATGAGCAAAGCTGCCTTAAGGAGCCAGAGCTGACCGTAACCACAGGAAACATGACAGTACTGCAAGAAGCCCAGAGTTCAAGAACAAGGACAGCCATAAGTTCATAGTTCAAAGCTGCTTTCTCACAAGTAATGCATGTCAAAACCTAGCCAGTCTTCATCTCTGATGTACTACACACACACACACACTCAGCTGGCTGTGGATACAGCTCCAAACCAAAATCATTATCCAGATAATCTCCGGAGGTGTGAATATGGTGACATACCGGTAGGAAGTATTGCGGAGCTCACTGATGACCTGAGTTAGCTGTGAGTGAGTTCTAGAAGCATAGATGATCTTTGGGATGTCCGTGTAGCAAGCTGCATAAGCATAAAGAAATAGCTGTGAGGCAATATCTTCACATGTTTATACATGCAGCACTGAGCTAACTTAGCCCTGCAGACATCCACAAACCTGACACTAGACATTGTGGGTTGCTGTGGTATCCAAATTCCAGGAAAAAAGCTCTGACCCCAGGTGTATACCCAGAATGGTGAGAAATGTGAACCATACAAAATTCTCCTTTCTTAAATTCTGCTCCAGAGACAGTGGAAGCCTAGGTGAATTGGCCTGGTCCCAGGCTCTATCCCCCTTCCCTATCAACTGCATAGGCCAGGAGAGATGGGGGTGAGAATGAGGAGATAAGGCTCACCTATGGAGTCTCCATCAGCAGCATTCCAAGATGACAAAGACCGACTGGCAAAGAGTTCACCTTGAACTCTCTCAGCAATCTTTAGGGAAGAAACAGCATCACGAAGATGTTCCCGCCATGCCAATGTAGTGCAGAGGAGGCAGAGTGTCTTCCCAGTGCCTGTAGGGCTCTCTAGGATGCCATTCACTTTCTAAGTGGAGTCAGGAACAAGGAGGAGGAAAAGCAGGGAGTGTGGAGAAATGGGGGAAAGTGAGATGGCTCTTAGATGCCCAGCCCACACCCAGAGGACATAAATTAGTTCATGACATTTTCCACTTTTGCCCTAAAAGCCATAGATTAAGCCTGCCCTCTTTAGCCAGGTATGGTGGTACACACCTTTAGTTCCTTGCCTCTGTCTCCCAGGCAGAGGAGAGGCAGAAGCAAGTGGATCTCTGTGAGTTTGAGGCCAGGCTGGTCTACCTAGTAAGCTCCAGCATAGCCAGGGCTATGTAATGAAACCCTATCTCAGAAAACAAACAAACATACAAAAAAAAAAAAAAAAAAAAAAAAAAAGAATGCCCTAATTAGCAAAGTATTTTCAGAGTATTACCCAAAATTTGACAGTATATTTCAGCCTAATATAAATAGTTAGATGACTAATTAGGTGTCAAGTCTCAAAATAGGAAACTGTTCTGCAATTCTGGGTCCAGGCATTCACTCCACCTAAACAGAATTTGATGCCCTATATTCCAGATATCAGATGGGAGCCTGAGCAAGACATCTGAGGAAAAGGTGATTAGAATAGCAAAGGACGCCTCAAGAAACTCAGTGAAAGTTATTTGCCTTACATGCTCCTAAATTTAAAGATTTTTCATGTCTCAAAAAAGTCAACCATAGCCGGGTGTTGGTGGCGCACGACTTTAATCCCAGCACTCGGGAGGCAGAGACAGGTGGATCTCTGAGTTCAAGACCGGCCTGGTCTACAAGAGCTAGTTCCAGGACAGCCTTCAAAGCCACAGAGAAACCCTGCCTCAAAAAAAAAAAAAAAAAGTCAACCATAGTTGACACACACCTTTACTCCCAGCACTCCAAAGGCAGAGACAGAGAGATCTCTGTGAGATGGAGGATAGCCTGGCTTATTCAGGCAGCTGCGGTGGAAATTACACCCTGCCTCAAAAAATAAAATAAAATAAAATTCAATGATTTTTTTCCCACAGTGAGAGCTGGGTAGTCCCACTCTGCTGTATAGAAACACTCCTCCAGACCCCAAATGATAGTCACTCCTATCAACTGAACTCAACACAAACACCATCTATTCAGAAAGGGCACTCAGACATTCTCAAAGCTATCACTATTTGGAATTATCTTTTATACACTTGTCATCATTTCCCTTAACCTAACCAGAAGCTCTAGTGGCCAAAAATGCAGACAGATCATATCTGGAATGAATGAGGGTAGAGGTATAGGGGTTTGCTGAAGGAACACCCTATTGTCCCCTCCCTAGAAGAACATCTTGGGCTCTGTAGCTTTACCTTCTGGAGACATTCTAGCACCTTGGTCATGTACTCCTGTTGACACGGGTAGGGCTGGAAAGGGAAATCCACTGTCACACCATTCAGGACTACCTTGGGCATATCAGCCTATAATCAAGAGGACACAGTGGTGGGCCAAGATGCAAGCTGTTTGGGTCTGTCAGACAAACCCCTCTGAACATCTCAGGATTTCAGTCACTCCGGGTAAATGCTGGCAACACGTGGCACCGGTTTTCTCTTTGCAGGAATTCCCTACAACACAGGCAAGGAAAAGAAGCCTTTGTAGCCACAGGCCACCAATCATTTTAGGAAGTTATTCCTGCGAAGGTCAGGAAGTCTGTTATTTTTCTATCAAAAGGAACTTGGAGCCAGTCGAGGTGGCCCACGCCCTTAATCCCAGCACTTGGGAGGCACAGGCAGGGAGACATCTGAGTTCAAAGCCAGCCTGATATACAGAGTGAGTCCCGGGGCAACAGGGGATATGTAGAGACCCCGTCTCAAAAAATAAAAAGGTGCTTGGAGAGGTAAAAAATGAATGATCTCCTGACTCACATAATTCCACCCTACTCTGAAAAAAAAACTCTATTTCTCAAAACAACAAGTACGATCTACGTGCTCTACCTGAAACTCTTCGCAAGAAATCTGCAACTAGCCAGGCAGTGGTGGCGCACGCCTTTAATCCCAGCACTCGGGAGGCAGAGGCAGGCGGTTCTCTGTGAGTTCAAGACCAGCCTGGTCTACAAGAGCTAGTTCCAGGACAGCCTCCAAAGCCACAGAGAAATTCTGTCTCGAAAAACAAAACAACAACAAAAGAAATTTGCGTCTAAGTCCCTGGCAGCATCCCTCGTAGCCTGGCCTGGGTTGGCACACTGAAGCGTGGAATGCCTCCTGCCTCTGAAGCTCTTAAGGTTGGGGTCACGGGCCATTCAGTCCAGGTGAACACCCAAGTGCAGATGAAGTAGCGAAACAGGCCAGGTGTGGTGGCATGTGCCTTGGATCCCGGCATTCTGGAGGTTTCCAGCCTGGTCTACATAATGAGTTCCAGGATAGACAGGGCTATATAAAGATACACAGTCTCCAGGTGAGGGTGGGGGGCGGGTAGCAAAACAGAATCATGGTATGTAAAGCTGTGCAGCCCTTAGCAAGTTACTCAGCTTCTTCAGACCTCCGGATCCACTATAAGATGGGACTGACAGGCTAGTGTATATACTCCGCCTTAGAGATGGCCAAGGGAGGCGCCTCTAGCTAGACTCCTTTGGGAGCAAGAGCCCCCCGCCCCAGAATGCACCACGGCCGCTCCAGAAGTGGCGCGATCGTGGTCTGTGACCTCGGTCCTGGGGCCGCTCAGATAAAACTGCCAGTAGCAGGGCCTGCGTACCCCCAGCTCACTTGTCTCAGTGGGGTTGCCTTTCAGAATCCGGGTTCCGAAGGAATCAACTGTGAGGGCACGTAAGCATCGTCCTCCGCAGCCGGTTGATTGGAATTTCGCGGGCTGATCCGAGGATTGCAGCTAAACACTGCACTTCCGCCTCCTCCCTTCCGGTCCTCTGCTTTGCCATCCGGGTGGAAACCATTCCCCAACCTCTGGGCCTGCAGGTTTCTCCGCCTCTAGGGAGAAACGCGGGTTTTGCTCAGTGGTCCTGGGCCATCTCTGTATTCTTGCAATCGTCTAGAAATTAGCTCGCCTCCCACTTCTGCTTCGAGAACTCAGTCTTCTGTCTTCTACTAGCTCACCACCACTGTCCGCACAACTACACAGATCCTAGCTCTCTCGTGATTACTGACCTCAGCTCACAGGAGGCATCTATTCACAGCTGGAATATAAGTCTATCATTTTTATATAAAATCCAAGGCTGTATCTTGCCTTGGACTCTCGATTAAGAGTCCTCACTATCTTCTCTCTCACACCGGATCCTGTTTATTTTCCAATCAGCCACCCTACCACTCACCCTCCAGCAATCAGGGTAAGTCCTCTAAGTCTCCAGCACCTGGCTCTAGTTGACAGTCAACCAGGAGCTCCAGGGAAGAGAGAGTAAGTAGCACAGTCCTTGAGGGCAGTCCTGACATCCGAGATGTATGTTTCAAGCAACTCCCAATATGGGCCAAAAGGCAGCAGAAAGAAATTGATTTTTCAATGACTGTCCACTGCCAGTAGACACTTGTTTCAGAGCTTTTCTTTGGTTCCTTTAATACCCAGGTAGTTTCCCACAGATATGCCCGTTCTCATGAATGTGAGATCATACTTACAGAAAACCCTAACACATCTATATACTGCCAGTAGACATTTGTTTAAGTCCCTCAGCTCTCATTGGGAAATTAACAATTAAGGAGGCCATACACACTGAGATGGGCACCAAACACCGACAAAACTTTTTGGGACCCTAGTGGAGCTGAGGCCTGAACTGATTCATGTGCTGCCTGGGTTCATAGCAAGGCAAGTCTAGGTCCACAACATATAGATAGTTACTTTGGGGAAGCATGAACAGCTTCTAATGAAACCATCCTGGCAGGAATAAGTATATTTTAAAGAGATCCTTATCTTCCCTTTGACTATCAGAATTTGGTATTTTCCAGGAAATGAAGGGAAAGAATGAAGTGTTAACAGCTGGAGAAGGGAAGGAGATTTTACACAATTGTGACAACTTGTCAGACAACTTTGCCAGAGAGACTGAAGCCAAAGACAATGATGGCTAGGACCCAAGACTGCCTATTAATCATACTCCTTGTCCTCTAAATAAACCTAAACTTTATGTTAGATACCTGAATATCACCGGGGAGATAACTGGACTTCATTGTTCCTCTGCTTAAGGTTGCCACATTGAAGAAATGTTTTTCTGCTTTCATGATCAAATTGTCTACTTAATTGATGTATTTAGAACCATTTAAAACAGCTTCCAATGAAACCATCCTGGCAGGAATGAATATATTTTAAAGAGATCCTTGTCTTCCCTTTGACTATCAGACTATTTAAACAATGGGCCTCTAAGAAGTTGGTATTTTCCAGGAAATGAAGGGAAAGAAAGAAGTGTTAGGGCTGCCAGAGCCTATGATCTGATTCTAACCACTCTAGTAACAAATCATGTGGAAGCTATTTTCCTGAATCTAATATGAGAGATGAGGGGGTGAGGCAAGATCTAATAAGTCTCACTCAGGAGGCAAAGAAATCTCAACTAAGCCAACAAACTTGGATTCAGTGTCTGCTCTGGCAGACTCCAAGGGATTCTCTGTGGACAAAATACTGTCTCGATCACAGGGTAGATATAAATCAACTACAGATAATATTATGGTAAGTATATAGAAAGGAAATAATAGTGAGGGGGCTCCCTTGGCTAGAGGCCAGAAAAGGCTTCCATGAAGACTGTTCTGGGGATAGTATGAGAAATGTTGCTGGCTCTGGGACTCTGATAAGTGACTGGGACACAACAAACCTTCCAGAAAGTAAGAAGCTCAAAGAGGCTAATAAGAACAGAGCAAACAGAAGTTAATCTAAGGACTCCCACTCTGTTTAGGAGTATATTGATGCCTGCCATGAGGCCTGGGAGATTGGGGATGATTATAATTGAATGGGTTTGCCTGCATCTATCTCCAGGACTCTGGTACACCTCTCCTATCCTCTTTTCTCTGATATATTCCAAGTTCCAGCATATAACAGGTGTTTTACTGGTGCTTGTTGAATGACTGAGTATCCTTCTGAGATTCAGGGCTCCTCCTAGAAGATCCACAATTAATCAGAACAGCAAAGAGTTCTGATCTGTAAATTCTTAGTCCGTGAGTAGCATCCTCAAAGCAGCAGCTCATGAACTTTCTTTAGTTGATCTTAGTGAGAGCTCAAGGTCTGCTCCCAAACATGGAACCATACTAAGGCAAACATTTAATATGCCCACTGTGCATAGTGTTTTCTTTACTGTGTGCCTGACACTGTGCCAGGGAGGAACAACACAGCTAGTCTGTGGGTTTCAGACAAGGATAGAAGTTCATGAGACCAGAGCGAGTGCCAGGATAGGCTCCAAAGCTACCCAGAGAAACCCTGCCTCGAAAAACCAAAAAAAAAAAAAAAAAAAAAAAAAAAGTTCATGAGAAGACATGCCCAAGGTGAGACTATGGTAATACAGTACTGTGAACCTGCCTGGGTGTGTGTTCTTCTATCTGCAAGAAAAGGCAAGAAAAGGCTGGAAGGTTGAGAGGGTCACTTCTCTTGATCTCAGCAACTGAGTTTCAGCCTCTGGATCTAAGTCCATCTAAAGGATATCCCACACAAGAGCCAGGTGCAGGTGCACTAACTAATCTAGAAGACATAGTGGCTTCCATTAGGGTCAAGGCCACTGTTAGGAATAGATTTGTGAGTTTCTCCCTTCTTCCAAGTCCCTCCCAAAGCAGAATCATGATGATAGTGTACACATAGAAGAGCTGTGCTTTCTTTGTGTGAATGGTGTGGTATTTCTATATAACAAAGTACCACAAGTAAGCAGCTCAAGACAATCTCTAGTACACTCTCCTCCATCTTTGGAGTCTGGCATCATAGCTTCATCTTACACCAAGATGTAGAAACTCAGAGAGGTCAGAAACTCTCCCTCCAATAGAGAATATTAAATAGAAAATGCTAGAGCTGGTGCTGGGACCTGATTCCAACTCACACCAAAACCCTGTTCTAGGCCTCACGTATTAGGCCCAGACTTCTGTCTGGAGGCTCTGAAGGCAAACTTGTATCCAGAGTGTTTATGTTGGCAGAATTTGCTTCCAGTAGTGGTGGCTGTAAGGTCTTGCTGACTACAAGATAGAAATGGTTTTCATATCTTTGCTACTTGACTCCATAGTGAAAATTGTCTACCCTGATTTGAAAGTGCTCCTGTTAGGGTTGGAGAGATGGCTAAGTGGTCAAGAGCATTTGTTGCTATTAAAGAAGACTGGAGTTCAGTGCCAAGCATCCAACTGGACAGATCACACCCACCATTAACTGTAACTTCAGGTGATTTAATGCCCTCTCTGGCCTCCATGGATACCTGTACCCATGCGCACACACACACACACACACACACACACACACACACACACACACAGAGAGAGAGAGAGAGAGAGAGAGAGAGAGAGAGAGAGAGAGCTCATTAGAAAAAATGGACCTGTTACTCAGGTCCACTAGATATTCCCTTTGAAGGTATTCTGTTCCATACAATGCAATTTAATCACAAGTGTGAGATCCACAGGCCCAGACCCACATATACATACCAGGTACAAGGTTGTACTGAACTCTTCTGGGCTGGTCCCTAGGTTTTCCACTAACTTTCTGAGCTGCCTCATCTCCCTTCAAGTCTTGGAGTATTCTCAATAGTTTTATTCCTAGCCTTATGTGTTAAATGCTTGTGAAACAATCCTTCTTCTTTTGGCTTCAGTGGCTCCATCTCAAAAGTGGATGAGATACTCCATTTGGATATCAGGCTCTCTCCTCAGGAAAGGCAAACCAGGTTCCCCACTTGACCTAGTTAGCCTTACCTGTCAACTCAACAGAGCCTGGAGTCACATCAGAAAGGAATTTCAGTTGATTGCCTGAGTCGAAATTTTCCTGTGTGCATGTCTTTGGGGGATTGTCTTGATTGCCGACTGTGGGCAAGACCATCCCTAGGTAAGTTGTCCTGAACTATACAAGAAAGCTAGCTAATGGTCCTGAGGTCCTAAGAGTGAGAAAGCTGTCCCTGCCTCCCACTAGCTGCAACACTAGGAAGAGCAGGCCTTGCACTTTGCCTGAGCAGAACAATAGAGCCAACCCTGTTGTCAGAGGTGTGGGTGAGCCAGCCCTGAAGTTGTGAGTGTGGGTGAGCCAGGCCCGAAGTGAGTGTGGGAGAACTGACCTCACTACTCATCTGTCATTTGGTGATGTGGGTAGGGGAGAGATGCCCCCCCCAACCCCTCGCTCCTTACCACCTGTGACAGATGAGTGTACTGACCCTCCCCGTTCCCAACTGCAGCACTCAGGAAATCGGGCCCTGCTCTTCACCTAGGCAGCACAATAAAGATGACCCTGTTGGCATAGGTATGGGTGAGATAGCCCTGAGGGTGTGAGAGTAAGATAGCTGACCACATCCCCCTATGTGGTGGTGAGGGTGAGGGAAAGATGTCTTCTTCCCTCCTTGACCCTGCCATCTGTGGTGGGTGAGGGAGTTGACTCTCTCCCTTACTAGCTTCAGCACTCGAGAAAGTGTACCCTGCACCTTGCCTAGGCAGCACAGTAGAACTGACCCTGTTAGTGGAGGTGTGGATGACCCAGCCCTGATATTGTGAGTTTGGGAGAGCTGTCCCCATTACTAATCTGCCATGTGGTGGCATGGGTGGGGGAGAGATTTCCCCCTCCCATCTATGTCTGAGGTGTGTGTAAGAGCTGGCCCTGTGGTTGTAAGAGCGGGAATGCTGGGCCGGGTGGTGGTGGTGCATGCCTTTAAACCCAGCACTTGGGAGGCAGAGGCAGGAAGATTTCTGGGAGTTCGAGACCAGCCTGGTCTACAAGAGCTAATTCCAGGACAGCCTCCAAAGCCACAGAGAAAATCCTATCTTGAATAAACCAAACCAAACCAAAACAAACAACAAAACAAAAACAAAACAAAGAGCAGGAGTGGTCCTGCCCACAGCTGCAGCACTCTGGAGAATGGCCCCTACACCTTGCCTAGCAACACTTTAAAGCTGGCCCTGAAGGTGTAAGTATGCAGAACTGCCCCTGAGGATGTGAAAGCTGGAGAACTAGCCCCACCCCTTGTTCATCTCTGCTAGGGGTAAACTCGCCAGGGCAATGCTGGAGAGCTCACCCTGGTGGTGAAGACAGGGAAGAGCTGGCAGGCTGACCAACCATGCAACTACTCAGGCCCAGAACCAGGTATGTGTTGACCCACCCCAACACCACCCCATATGTGATCTGCTGGAGCACGGGTTGGAGGTTGGTCAGGAGTTGTTGGGTTGGTTCTGCAGATCCAGAGCTGCAGGAGCCAGGGCTGAAGGAGCTCCATGACACAGGGCAGGAACTGGATATCCAGGAAGAGTTCCAGTGAGGGCTCAGGGTTGATGGTGCAGCAGAAACCAGGAGCCCCAAACCAGACCAATGACTCTGCAATGAACACCTGCATGTAAAAATATATGGATAAAGGGGTTTACTACGTGACTCACTGTGTCACACTGTAGATTCCATGATGGGATTTTCCCTTCCCCGACCCCTGCACTTTTTTATCCTAAATTTTATTTTGTTTTATTTGGGCAGGGGAGGGGGATGGGTGGGGTTGGAAGGCTTGATGTGAAAGACACAAAGAATACATAAAAAGAAAGTTTTAAAAAGAAGAGAAATCTAGCTAAACATAAGCCTGTTTGTGAGCAGGAAAGCAGCATTTCTCCATTGTCCTTGCTGCCTTTCCTTAAAAGCGACTGGGTTTCTTGGTCAGAGGTAATGCTTTATGGAATAGCAAGCAGACCCAATTTCAAGTTCCTGCCTTGACTCCCTCAATGATGGACTGTAACCTGTAAGTTAAAATAAATCCTCTTCCTATATTGCATTTTTCCAGAGCTTATCCCTCCTCCTCGGGGTCTCACTGTGTACCCTTGTCTGGCCTGGAACTCACAGAGGTCCTGTCTCTCAAGTGCTGGGACTGAAGGCATGCACTACCACACCCATCCCATGATCAGAGAATTTGATCACCGCATAAAGGACACTATAACAAAACTGCATGTGTACACTCAGCTCTGGCACATCTTCTCTTTTCCATTTTCTAGGGTCTGGCATTTTGGCTTCATCTTACATCAAAGAAGCGAAGATCCAGGACAGCCTCCAAAGCAATACAGAGAAACCCTGTCTCAAAAGAAGAAGGAGAAGGAGGAGGAGAAGGAGAAGGAGAAGGAGAAGGAGAAGGAGAAGGAGAAGGAGAAGGAGAAGGAGAAGAAGCAAAGGTCCAGAGAGGCTATAAATTCTTAACCCATCAAATAGAGAATGTCAGAGCTAGTGCTAGAACCTGACTTGAGGTCACATCAATTACAGGCCTTATCTTTCCCCCTATTTAACCAGAATCTGCTCATTCCCTGGACAGAGTTACCTCAGATAGTCTTGCAGGCCAGTGTCACTCCTTGCAAACCAGAAATCCCTTCCTTTCAACACAGACGGGGCTTAGTGATCATCCAGCCTCCAGCAGCCTCTGTCACCTACCCTGATGATGGAACATGCCCACACTAGCCTTGATCCTTCCCTGCCTGTTCTGGGGAATAAGTCTTGCCTCCATATTTTCCAAGTCACACAAAGCCATGTTACAGACATGTCATCCACCGTAGCCTGCAGACGAAACATAGGCTTTTGCTACATCCTTTGCTCTTCTCTCTCTCCATCCCCTCTCACTGTCTTCCCTTTGACAGTTGTTGCCCTCGGTTTTTCTTTGTCTGTCTGTCTGTCTGTCTATGGGTTAGTCTGTCTGTCTCTCTCCCTTTCCTCTCCCTCTCTCCTTTCCTCTTTTTCTTCCTTTCCCCTCCCCTTCCTTCCACCCCCTCTCCCTCCATCCATCCCTCTCTCCCTCCCCCTCCTGCCGCGCCCGCCCTTCCTCCCTCCCCTCCACAGCATTGCAGCATTCGCGGACTGCAGCTCCCAGACGCCGCCCGTATCCCTCCGGCCTCCGCAGCCCCAGCCGCCGCCAGCACCATGGCCAGCACCGTATCTGGTAGGGCTCGGGGCCTGGGGTATCGTGGGATCGCGGAGGGTCTGAGCAGAAGCCATTGTTTAATCAAAGGCCTTGCCTGATGCAGGAACAAGTTATTGACTCCGTTCTCCTGTGTTGAACCTTGTTCATGGCGAGCTGGGCTGGCCCTGCAAGAACGGGGTCCAGAGCCCTCTAGGGCGGGAGGGGACTCAAGTGCGGGAGAAGCAGCAGTCGGATGCAGGGTAGGAGCCGCGCCCTAAGCTGCATAACGTGAAGTCGGGTTCCTGGGCGCGTTGCCCCTTCGGGCGCCGGGGTGCGGGGCCAAGGTGAGACTGCGGCAGAGTGGTTCTGCGGATTCTTGCCTGTGCATAAAAAGTGCCTGCAGTGGAGCTAGGAGTTCCCCTAAGGCTCCAGCGACCTTGGATTTCAGTGCCAAGGAGTCTTTATAGGGAATCGAGGGGGAGGTGGGACCTTCCGCAGAAGCCTGGACCTCGATCCCTGAGAAGTGGGGGGAGGGGCGCGGGAACACAGGAGGGTACCTTTCAACAGCGCGCGCTGAGAGAGGCTTGAGCCTGCAACAAGCGTAGTTTCCCCACCTCGATTCCCCTCTGTGACCGCTGCAGCTGGGGACCACCCTCTGCGAATCTAGGGCCACCTGTCCAGCCAGAAAAACCTCCGCCCTTTGCACCACTGGGTGTAAGTGGAGGAGAGGCTGTTGCATTTCCAAACCTTTCCGGGGTGTGGTGGGGTCTGCTTTCGTAGGGAGTCTCCTACACCTCAGACTGCATAGAGGGTCGAACGGAGGCGGGGAGGGGGGACACCAAGAGGATACTAGGCACCAGGGTGGTTGCGGTGGTGGCTCGGTACCTGACCTGAGAGAACCTGAAGCTGGACAGCCCCTCCCACACTGGATGCCCCGCCCAGAAGCCAGCCCCAGCAGGGCTTCGTCTTTTTTTTTTTTTTCTGGGTGCTTGAGACTGCAAGACGCTTGACCCTCCACCCCCACCTCCTGACCTTGGTTTCCCCTAAGAACCACATGCTCTTGCTGCCTTTTCCTTCCTTCAGCCCAAGAGGCTGATCTCGTCGGTCAAATAGGTCAACACATGGTTCTCCCACTCCTTGGCTTTGGCCCTAGGTACAAACTCCACCCATCACTCGGTCCTACCCTGAGCCCACCCCTCACACCCAGAGAATTTCAGTATCATCCTAGGCGGGGGGGGGAGGGGGGAGGGAAGGTACGGGGCGGGGGGACCACGTGTGTAAAAGACCCTTTAAGCTCCAGCTCCAAAAACATGGACCCAACCTCAGCTTTGTGCTATAGCCAGACCTAGCCCATTTCTCCATCAGCCCAGGTAAGGTCTTCCTCTTGCTTATTGTCTCTGAAGTACCAGTTCCTCATCAGTTGTCCTGTCCTCTCCAACATGCTCACCTTCCTGCAGTCAGATCACAGAGCAGGCACTGCCTGTGATCACTTGTCTATTTGCTCCATGAAGATCTGTCTTCTGGGAAGAAAGTTCCTCATTGTCTATCAGACGGAGAGAAACCATACTAAGGAATGGCCATAACCACCGGACACTGTGCCCCTGACTACGGCTACAATATATGGTACCTCACTTTCCAGTTGGGCACTTATTTTTCAAGCTTTGACTTCAGGGATCTCTGACATAGGTGGACAGTATCCTACCTACCCTCCTTTCTAGATGCTCACACCTTCCCTGGGCTGGTACTGCTCCCTGAATCCCTCCCAGCCTCCCCTCATGCTGAAGTGATAGCTATCTGGAAGACAGCCTCCTGGTTCTGGTTCTCAAACTTGATGTTATCTGCTAGAACCTATAGTTCTTTCCCTGTGGGTGTTTCAGGCTCATGCAGAAATGGCCTTTGGGCAACTGTCAGGACCCAGGTTCCTGGCCTGACCTCTGAGGACAGTCTATCAGGGGTTTGGATACAAGATGAGAAATGATAATATGAAACACTAGGACTGGCAGGGAGGTGGGTGCTAGCAAGCTCAGACCCTCCTGTCTCCTCTGAGCAAGACTGACCTCCTCTAGAAGCACAGGTATCTACTGACTTGTTGCTGTTAATCTCTTAAATCCTCTAGCTCCTAACCACATGGCATGGAACATGCCCCCATCTCCTTTGTTGGATTAACCTTTCGTAGCTCAAATATATGAGTAGATGTTGTTTATGAAAAAGACAATACTTGGCTAGGCACTATACACTCAGGAGGTAGAGGCAAGATGATCAGGAGTTCAAAGACTGGCTTTGCTACATAGTGAGTGTAAGGTCAGCCTGGGCTACATTATACCTCCCCCCCCCACAAAAAAAGACAGAAAGGAGGAAGGATAAAAGGAAGGAAGGGAAGAAAAAACAAAGCAAGAGGTTAGATAGATGACTCAGAGGTTAATAGCACTGGCTAATCCCCTAGAGGACCCAGGTTTGATTGTCAGCACCACTCACAAACCTCTGCAACCCCACTCTCAGGGGATCTGACTACTCTCTTTTGATCTCTATGGACACCAGGAACAAATGTGGTGTACAGATGTACATGCAGGAAAAAATATGCATCCATACATATAAAATTAAAAAAAGCATGAAGTCCCCTTTGAGGCCTGCCCCTCTCTGCCTTTCTCTCTTTCCTTCCCAAATTCTTCTGAAGACAATGACTAGCCTTGACTTGCCCACTTTGGGGGTTTCTTTCTGCCCTCTCTGCTGCCTCTTGGGTTCCAAGCTACTTGCAAATAAATCTGAATTATAGAAAATTTAAATCAAAACAGCATTCTCTGTGCTTGTTGTAGGAGGACAAAACTTACCATGGAACTTTTGACCATTTCTACCCTATATTCTTAATTCTATGCCAATTCATTTTTTTTTCTAAGACAGGGTTTCTCTGTGTAGTCCTGACTGTCCTGGGACTCACTCTGTAGACTAGGCTGGCCTTGAACCCATAGGTCCACCTGCCTCTGCCTCTCTAATGCTGTGGTTAAAGGCATGTGCCACCACAGCCTAGCCCAACGCAATTTTTAAAAATTATTGGGTAAAACTTGACCAAAAGTTTCTGGTGTATCTAAATGCTTGTCCAAGTTCCTCTTGTCTGTCCCCTCAAAAGGTGCTAGTAGGTAATCAGACATGGAAACAGTCTTCTTCCTCCTCCTCCTTTTCCTCCCCCTCCTCCTTCCCCTCCTCCCCCTTGTCTTCCTCCCACTCCTCTTCCTCTTTTGTCTATCTAGAGACCTAGGTCTGAGTCTTAGAGCCTAGCAGGCTTTGGGAATTGCTAGAATGGAAGGAACAACAGTGAACATCTAAAATTGCATTTCAATGAATGTTGCTAATGTCATCCCAGTAAGTTTAGATGTAGCCTTGTCCCTGTGGTATGGAGTAACTGTACTGGGCTTGCAGGATTCTTGGACTTTATCAAGACAGTAGTCTCCAAGGAGCTGGTTCACAAGTGACCCACAACAGTAAGATTATTTTCATTTTATAAGTAAGTGTCTCTCTAGGTGGTGGCGCATGCCTTTAATCCTAGCACTCCAGAGGCAGAGGCAGGCAGATCTCTGTGAGTTCAAGGTCATCCTGGTCTACAGAGCTACAGCCAGAGCTACACAGGAAAACACAAAACACTGTCTCACCCCCCCCAAGAAAAGACCCACCTCTCTCTCTCTCTCTCTCTCTCTCTCTCTCTCTCACACACACACACACACACACACACACACACAGTGAGCATCTCTTTTTTTTTCCATCTGGGGTCTGGGTCATAGCATTAGGCTTTCCTCCCATTCTGGTTGGGTAGCAGGGACACTAGACAGTGGGCACTTGATCTGGAAGGAAGCAATGGATTTGTAGGGCTGAATAGACATCTCCTTTGTCTTTTTCCTTGGTGGAACCTTGGCTCTAAGGTTACTGAAAGGGCAGTGAGTGGATATCTGGAGAGAACAAAAATTCACCTCAGAGTGGTAAATGTGGAGGTAGTGTCTGTCTGAGAAGCAAGTTTACAGCTATGTTTACAAGCCAGAGACAGAAGCCCTACAGGTGGAAGCCTCAGCCATTAGGGAGTTGAGGAGCAGGAGGATCACTTGAACCAGAGAGTTCAAGGTCATTTTGAGCAATATAGCAAGTCTTTGAAGAAGGGAAACAGGAAAAGGGAGGGAGGGAGGGAGGGAAGAATGAAAGGGAGAGCTACAGGGAGAGTTCCCTACATTTGTACTTGTCCTGGTCATGAGAATGGTAGCAGAGACAGGCAGATTTCTGTCAGTTTCAGGCTAGCCTGATATACATAGGGAATCCCAGGTAAGTCAAGACTACATAGAGACCCTGTGTTAAACAACAAACAAAAAACCAAAGATATAATGTTACAAATAATCACAGAAAGATACATCAGAGAAAGAAACAGTTTGAATACCTGTAACCAGAGATACAGAAAGACTCAAAGCTGGGTGTAGTGGCTTTCATTTGTAATTTTTATTTTTTTGATTTTTTGAGACAGGGTTTCTCTGTGTAGCTTTGTAGACCAGGCTGGCCTCCAACTCATAGAGATCCACCTGCTGTTGCCTCCTGAGTGCTGGGATTAAAAGTGTGCACCACCACCCAGTCCATTTGTAATCTTAACACAGGAAGCTGAAGCAGGAAGATTATTGGGAGTTGAATGCTGGCCTGGCCTGGAATAAAACCCTGTTTTAAAAAAAAAGAAAAACAAAACAAACAAAAATCCAGAAGGAAAAGGACACAAGAATAGTGATTAAGTAAAAAAGACAGAGGACAGAGACCCTGACAGAAGTGTTATAGTCTGTTCAGACTAATCAGAAAAAAATACCTTTAGACTGGGTGTTTGTTCTAAAAAGTAGAAATTTATTTCTCTATAGATTAGAAGCTCAAAGTCAAGGCACCACTAGGTTTGCTGGTCTAGTGAGGGTTGCTTCTTCATTCGTAGCTGTGTCCTTGTGACCTCACTTGTTGGAAGAACTGAAAGGTTACTAAGTATCCAATTCAGTAAGGTCATTAACCTCACTCAGGAGTCTGCACAAAACAAAACACAAGACTGTTTGATTTTCTTATTTCAGACAAGGTTTTCCTTCAGTTTATACGTTTATGACCTGCTCACCTCCTAACATGGGAAGGGAACATTCAGACCACAGCAGGAATAGAGAAACATACAAAAAGTAAAAGAGACCAAGACAGGTCATGCACAGTAGTGCACATCTGTAATCCTATTTTTTGGGAACATGAGTTAAAAAACCAGCCTGGTGGTCTGGAGCCATCTCTCCAGACCACCAGGCTGGTTAAGAGCACTGGCCGCTGTTCCAGAGGTTTTGAGTTCAATTCCCAGCAACCACAACTATCTGTAAGGAGATCTTCTGCCCTCTTCTGGCCTGCAGGAGTACAGACAGGCAGAACAATGTATACATAATAAATAAATCTTAAAAAAACAAACCAAAACAAAACCAACAACAAAATCCCCCCAAACCAGCCTGGTGTACACAATGAGTTCCAGGCCAGCATGGGCTATATATAACAAGACTGTCTCAAAACAAACAGGCATGGTGGTGCACGCCTATACTTCTAGCCTTTGGGAGGTGGAGGCAAAAGGATAAGGAGTTCAAGGTCATTCTTGGCTACATGGTGAGTTTAAGACCAGTCTGGACTACATGAGACCCTGTCTCAAAACAAAACAAAACAAAACAAAAGCAAATATGCACATAGATAAAGAGCAATGTAGAAAAGGAAGACATAGAAACATCAGGGCGGTCACAATATCTGCTCACCTTGACTTCATATCCACAGCCTACAAGGAGAAGATGAAGGAGTTATCTGTGCTGTCACTCATCTGCTCCTGCTTCTACTCACAGCCTCACCCCAACACCATCTACCAGTATGGGGGTGAGTGTATCCACGCAGCTGCTAGCCTTGCTTAGCTAGGGTATGACCACCTTACTTCTCTTGTTTCTCCTGACCTCTGGTAATGCTGTGGCCTGGCTGGCTGCTGCAGAGAGTCATTCTGGGAGGAGGGACCCATGCCCAAGAGTACTACCTGAGCAACATCACCCTTTTCTTAACCCTTGGTGGGGTGTGTGATGAATAAAGCCTCTCATACTGCCTGTATCCTCCAGCTGGGCCTCATTAAGTCCCCTTCTGTCTTGTCCTGCAGACATGGAAGTGAAACAGCTGGACAAGCGAGCCTCTGGCCAGAGCTTTGAGGTCATCCTCAAGTCTCCTTCTGACCTATCTCCAGAGAGCCCTGTGCTCTCCTCTCCCCCCAAGAGGAAGGATGCTTCCTTGGAGGAGCTGCAGAAGCGGCTGGAGGCAGCCGAGGAGCGGAGGAAGGCAAGCACTCTCCACATACACTTGACATCTCTGACCAGGCCCTTGGCTTGATCAGGACATTGGGCTGGGGGGTGCAGGACTTGCTGCTGAACAATTGGGATGATATGAGAGAAGGATGGTGTGGAGATGGTGACAAACATGGTGCAACAGGAACCACATTCTTGAGGTGGACCTCACTTTGATCATGGCAGAGGAAGGGCAGGTTGTGTTCCCCCAGGAGGAGCCTTGGGGACACAGCACCCCTTTCAAGGCAGAAGAGTGAGAAGAAAAAGTCTTGCATCTGAAGATCCTTAGTTGGGTTGGTTAGGTAGTTCAGTGGGGCCCTGGGAGACAGAAATGGGGCTTCCAGCCCCTCTCACACCAGCCCCTTTGAAACTAAAACACAGAGAACAAGATTTGTTCTAGGATTGAGACCCAAAAGGCAATATCCACTGGATAGGGAAAATTACTTAATCCATGGACAGTAGGACACAGTAGGACTCAGGCTCAGCAAGTTTATTTTGAAACTGATGTACCCATGGGTGCCTGGCATCATTCAGGAGGCAGCCTAGGCCAGAAGCTAATCCCCCAGGGATCCTGGCTCTCCTCATTATCCATTATCCCAGCAGTCACCAGACACACCTTTCCCCAGCAGGGTAGGGCAGTGTAGCACCACAATGTCCCTTCCCAGTTCCCTGTGGACACATCCTTTTGTTGAGCAATAGTGGGGAGCTAGGACTTAGTTGACCTAGCTGCATCTATTCCTGCTCAGTGCTCAACAGGCAGTTGTCTGGAGAAGCCACCATAACTCAGGGTTCAGAATTCTTCAACATTTCTGGGCTTGGGAGTTCTCATTCTAACAAGGAGACTGTGGCTGAGGGTAGCACAAAGCAAACCACTGAGGTCCACCTGGCACTGGAAGGGCCTCCTGGCAAGCAGAATATTCAGTGCAAAAGCCTCAGAAGGCAAACTGGGATGAAATGCAGGATGGTGTAAGGCCCTTAAGCTCATAGAAATTAGTCCCAGGGACCCCGGGAAGAGTGATGGGTATCAGGTGGCACTAGGACAGCAGGACAGCGAGTCATGGCCAAGTGTCATTAAGTTGGGAGCAGAGGAGGGGCAGAACTGACTCCCTCCCATCCTGCTTGGCTCCCAGACCAGCTCTGGGTACATATCCTTGCAGTTGAGGCTCGTAGGGTTTGTCTCAGCGGTTGGGCACCAGAGAGTGAAGGCCTGGTTCAGGAGGGGTCCCAATGGCTGCTTACTAACTCCTGGCTCTGCGCAGACCCAGGAGGCTCAGGTGCTGAAGCAGCTGGCAGAGCGGCGTGAGCACGAGCGCGAGGTGCTGCACAAGGCGCTGGAAGAAAACAATAACTTTAGCCGCCTGGCGGAGGAGAAGCTCAACTACAAGATGGAGCTGAGCAAGGAGATCCGCGAGGCGCACCTGGCAGCTCTGCGCGAGCGGCTGCGCGAAAAGGTGGGCACGGGGTTGGGGACGTTGATGTGGGGGGTGTGATCACTGCTGGGTGTGGGATCCGGCTGTTCACTGAGTGAAGAAGGGGATCCTAATAATGTCTTTCTAGATTTTTTTAGGGGGGGTGGATTTGAGCTCTTCCCTCAACGTTGGAATCAGGCCTAGAACCTGGTCCTAATCAGACACATTTAACAACCACAGTAATATATAGTTAAATTAATTATGAAGCACTCTAAAGGAATTCGCATCCTCACGGGGCGCAGCTCCAAGAGGGGATGGAGCTTGTTTACACTGGGGGTCAGATGGCCAGGCCCTTGATCTAATCCCTAAGCACTGTGGCTCTAGCGCTAAATTCCTAGGGACACCCTTACCCTTGGCGGCTCCTCAGGGCTTCTCCGCCTGTCTTCGCAGGAGCTGCACGCTGCTGAGGTGCGCAGGAACAAGGAGCAGCGGGAGGAGATGTCTGGCTAAGGGGCGTTGGATCCAGCGGCAACGAGAACACTTTCGGGTTTTGTTTTTGTTTTGTTCAGTTCTGTCTAGATGCAAATTTCGTTCCTGCTCCTACCCGCTCCCCTGCACCCCTAGCTTCCTGCTTCTCTTCCCACACTCTGAACTGTCCAGTCCTTATAAAATGTCTGACTCTGAGCTCTCCCTAAAGGAGTTCCCTAGTTCAGACACCAGGCCAGGTGCGGCTGGGGCTCTCTTGGTAGCCCTCTTAGTGGATGTGTTGGCAACCTTAATAAATCTAGTGGCAGTGGCACAAACGTGTGGATTCTTTTTTTTTTTTTTTCTTTCTTGTTTAAAATTTATTTATTATGTATGCAGTGGTCTGCCTGCATGTATTCCTGCAGGCCAGAAGAGGGCACCATACTTCATTACAGATGGTTGTGAGCCACCATGTGGTTGCTGGGTATTGAACTCAGGACCTCTGGAAAAACAGGCAGTACTGTTAACTGCTGAGCCATCTCTCTAGCCCCAAATGTGTGGATTCTCATTGAGGTTATCAGACTGTGTTTTCAGACTTCTGCAAGACCAGTCAGCAGCATCTGCCTGTAATTTTATGGGAAACATTGTGGAGAGACTTTATAGAGGGCAGAGAAAGACTGAGCACCCCTGAGTCCTACTCTGTCATTATGGCCAGCCCTGGAGCCTGTGTGCTGCAGAGCATACTAGAGCTAGAGAGTGAAAGTTACAACATTCTAATGTGGTTTCACAGGAGTCCTGAGTTTGGCACCTTAGAATCATTTCACAAGGGCTGTGGTAGAGTATTATCTCTCTTGAGTTGGTTTGGGGTAGGTATTCTCCACCAAGAGCCCAGGAGCTTCTGTGGTTTGAAGAGTTATGGGCAGCAAGGACATCTACTGTTCCGACTGTCTCAGAGATTCATACTCTTTGCAACGCCTTAGCTGAGGCATTCTGTGGAGCCAGTCTCCATGCCCATGCCCCCTCTGGGGTTTTATAGCCCCTTGGAACCCTGTCCTGTGCTCTGATTCAAGAATGCTTCTGGACAATGGAATTTTACCTCACTTGCTGGCAGGCATGGCCAGGTGTGAGAAAGTAGCAGCCCGTGAATTCTTGGGGGTGGGAGGTTCCTTAGGACCAGCTGCCTGCAGATTCAGATGCTGAGAGGGTCAGAATTCCTGTCACTCTTCCCATATCCGTCCTTGGAATTCCTTACCAATGGAGGCACCTGGCTCTAGGCCTCTCCTGCTTATGCATCTAAGCAGTATCCTTTCCTCTCTCTCTCAGCCCAGGGCTCCAAACATCCCAATGGTGGCCTTTGAAGATGGTCACCTGCTTGGACATAGGGGATCCCATGCTTTTGTGGCAGTGCAACATCTCTCTTCTGCACACAGCTCCATTCCACCATTGAGTTCCAGAAATGGGGTGCCTTCTGTCCTGCCTGGTATGAAGTGTAGGGTGGCTGTGGCCCTGGGTGCTTTCACCTTCCATCAGGCAGAGGGCACTGGGAAGAATCTTCCAAAGCCTATCCAGAAAACACAGTTGTCACTGAACATTTCAGTGGCTCAGGGGAAATAGGACAATCACAAGAGGAAACAACAGTCAGAACCTGGACTCCACAGTACCCACAAGTGGCTTTTGTGGGACTCAGAAGGGGAAAAAGAAAAGGAACTGAGACTAGATTTTTTCTTTTTTCTGTTTTTCGAGACAGGGTTTCTCTGTGTAGCTTTGGAGCCTATCCTGGCACTCTCTCTGGAGACCAGGCTGGCCTCGAACTCACAGAGATCCACCTGCCTCTGCCTCCCAAGTGCTGGGATTAAAGGTGTGCGCCACCAACACCCGGCGAGACTAGATTTTTTTCTAATGGCAGCTCTTAAGTAGCCAATGCGCATTGTAACATGCACCCATCTCACCCACATAGTGAACTTACAAATTAATAAGAAAAAGACCCTGAGTTGGGCAGTGGTGACGCACACCTTTAGTTCCAGCACTCAGGAAGCAGAGGCAGGCAGATCACTTTGAGTTTGAGGCCAGCCTGGTGGTCTACAGAGAGAGTTCCAGGGCAGCCAGGGCTACACAGAGAAATCCTGTCTCAATAACAAACAAACAAACAAAAAACAATAACAACAACAACAACAAAACAGAAAGAAAAAGAGAAAGGAAGGAAGAAAAGAGAGAAAGAAAAAGACCCTGAACCAACAAGATGGTTCAGCAAGTACAGGGACTTCCAAACTTGATGACCTGAGTCCAATCTCCAGGACTAACACTGTAGAAGAGAACCAATTCATATACTGTGCCCCTTTGACCTCCATAAGCATGTCATGACATGCACATTCACAATATATACACACAAAAAAATAAACAAATGTAATTTTTAAAGAAGATATTCTGTGTGTTTAGAAATAGCTGTGTTATATAGTATTGTGTCTATCATCTGCTGAGCCAAGAAACCCTGTGAGGGATTACATTGGATACAACTCCAGACTGACACCAGCTGTCAATCATATTTTTTTAAAGATTTTATTTATTATGTATACAACCTTCTGCTTCCATGTATATCTGCACACCAGAAGAGGGCAGCAGATCTCATTACAGATGGTTGTGAGCCACCATGTGGTTGATGGGAATTGAACTCAGGACCTCTGGAAGAGCAGTCGGTGCTCTTAACCTCTGAGCCATCCCTCCAGCCCTCAATCCTATTTTTAAATCATGATTATTTTGAGAAGTGAGTATGTTAACACAATGCCACAGGAACAAGATAGAGTCTGAGCTGAGCCTAGCCTGTTTGCTACAGGGGCCACCCCTGATCTCCCCAAAAGGAACCTCTCTAAGTGGTATCCTATTAGATTGCGGCTTTCCAGCTGGTCAGTTGTTGTTGATAGAATCTTGTCTAAACTCTGAATCCAATTCTGTCTTGAGGCTCAGGATTTAAGGGATTCCTGAAGTGGTACTGCCTGGCAGGGACTTGCCCCCATAGCTCTGTGGACTTGTTCCTGGTCACAACTAGACATCTGGTTCCAGGGAATGAGGAAATACCCTGACTGACCTTGTAGATATATCTGTCTCCTTAGGACCCAAACAGCCGCTGGGGATGCCAAGTAGGAATCATGTGCTAAAGAGGACACAGGCCTCTGCTCAGGTTTATGTGTGGACCTCCAGCCTAGTCCTTGGAAGGATGCCTGCTTTCCTCAACACAGGGAGAAGCATGAAAGTAACATCTTCTATGCTCTGGGAGGATGGGTCAGTCAGACGTAAGACACTGGAGGAAACAGAAACATGGGTATTATGCAGGAGAGGATGAGAGGAAAGGGATGCACTGGAACGTCATATAAAGATGGATCTGCCTGCATAGGTTCTAGGTATCAGTGCTGTACATCCCACAAAAGCATACCTAGTTCTGGCACAGCAGATCTGATCATAGGTCAGACCTTCTTAGTTATCATGTTAGGGAGTTGAGGGAATTTGGTAAGGTGTCAAGGGTAAGATTGTATTTGTGACAGTCACTATGTGGAGTCTCCAACAACAAACGGGGATGGGAATCCTTCAGACTGATTCCATTTTTCTTAGCAAAGAACATAAATAAAAGTGAGATCCCTATGGGAAGCTGGTTTGATGGGGGATGTCCTCATGTATATTTGATTCTCTTACTGGTTGATGAATAAAACACTGTTTGGCCAACAGAGGCAGGAAGATACGTGGGACTAAGAGACAGGGAGAATTCAGGGAAAGGTAGCCAGAAAGAGATGCAAAGAGACTCCATGTAGCCGCCAAAGGAGAAACAGGTCCGGGCATTCTCCGGTAAGCCAAGACCATGTAAAAATATATAGATTAGTAGTTATGGGTTAATAATTAAGACAGAGTTATCCAATAAAAAACCCTAGCCATTGGCCAACATTTTATAATTAATACGTCTCTGTGTGCTTATTTGGGACTGAGAAGGGCATTGGGACCCGGCGGGACAAGAAACCTCTTCAACATTGGTCAGGGTGCATGCATCACCTATCGCTGCATAACTTATCTCGCCAAGGAGCAACTAAAAACACCATTGTTGTCTTAAGTTTCCATAAGTACAGACGCAGTTGCTGAGCATCTATGAATTAGGCTACAGACAGAATCAACAGTCTCTGACCATCCTGAGGCTGCCCTGGTGCTAAGGGTCCCTTCCAAGAAGGACTACTTCACTTGTGCTAGCAGGACATGGGCCAACATTGAGTGCTTGACGCTAGAGAAAGTGATGGGAAAGAATATGCCTGAGCTTATTTCAGGGGTCACTCACTTCTGTTTTCCAGTACTGATTCAATAAGACTAGGCCGCACTCAAGAGAGTGTTAAAGATTTTTGTGGTCCTATTTTATTTTATTGTTTCTTAGACAAAGTTTCACTATATAGCTCTTCCAGACCTGGAACTCAGATCAGGCTGGTCTTCAACTCACAGAGATGCACCTGCTTCTGTCTCCCAGTTGCTGGGATTAAAGGCATGTGCTACTATCCCCAGATTTGTGGGTATATTTTAAAGACACTTCAAAACTGGGTGGCTGGGTGTGGTGGTGTACACCTTTAATCCCAGTACTCAGAAGGCAGAGGTAGATGGATCTCTGTGAGTTTGAGGGAAGTCTGGTCTATATAGCAAGTTCCAGGACAGCCAGAGCTATGTAATAGAGAGATCTTGCCTCAAAATGAAAGCTACTTCAAATGCTGTGATTGGAGTCACTACAGAAGTCTGCATGTATACCCCAACCTCTGTGCTGGAAACTTAATCCCAGGACAACAGTGTAGAAGGTTGGGCCTTTTGGAGAGCATTTATTTGACTCCTGGAGATTCTGTTCTTACCTGTTGATTAATGCTACTGTGAACAGGGCTTGCATCTCTCCTGTTCTTCTACAACAAAAGAGTACAATCTCAGGGCTGGAGAGATGGCACGGCATTTAAGAGCATTTGTTATTGCAGAGGACCCAGGTCTGACTCTCAGCACCCACATGGTGGCTTACAACCATCTATAACTCTAGTTTCTGGGGATCCAATGCCCTCTTCTGACTTCCATAGGCACAATGCACACACATGTTCCATATATATACATGCAGGCGAAATACTTCCATACACAAAATAAAATAGAATAAATCTGAAAAAAATACAGTCTTAGAGAATGCAGCTGTTATCTTGGCCATGTATTTCTCTACTTTTAGAACTGTAAGGGGGAAAAAACCAGGACAGATTGTTAGAGGACAACTTGAGGTGTTGTGGGGTATAAGTCACTGGAGAAGACTTATTGGACATAGGTTGAAAACTTTATTGAAAGTATTAGCTGGCCGTCGACTACACTGGATGTTTGGGATCCCAGTATAGCCCCACGCCTATCTCAGGGTGAGCTTTCAAGCACCAAAACCATATTTTGGGTTGACATAATTAACAAGAACAGTTAGCCAGAAGCAGAACTACAAAAGCCTAAAAGCAAGGTTAGTACATTTAGAAACTTTCCCAGAACTATGGATTTTGATGGATTAGGTTTTTGTTTTTGTTTTAGCAGGTGGTGCCTCCTATGTTCTGAGTCTTATAGCCTGGATGGGGCTTCCATTATGGAGTCCATCATGCTAAGGTCTGGGCTGTTACAGAGGGAATCAGTTCTCTCCTTCCGCCATGTGGGTCCCATGGACATTCAGGACATCTTTTTGTTTGTTATGTTTTTTTGAGATGGGTTCTCACTATGTAGTCCAGGCAGGCCGGATCTTCCTTGCCTTTGTCTCCTGGGTGTTGAGATTTTAGGCATGTGCCCACTATTGGCTTGAAAATGCATTTAATGTGCCCAAATTATGGATGACACAGCTTATCCCAACTGTGTGGGTTAATTCTGGTTGTCATCAGGAACTAGAATTGCCTAGAAGATGAGGTTTCTAGATTGAGTTAATTGAATTGCGAAGTCCCACCCCCCCAAATGTGAGCAGCACCTTTTTATGAGTTGGGGTCCTGGACTGAATTAAAAGGAGAAAGCAAACTGAACATCAGAATCCATCATTCTCTACTCCTGACTGTGGATGCTTAGCATGCATGAGGCCTTGGGTTTAATCCCCAGCACTGTAGAAAATGAAGTGAAACAAAAAATATTGAAAATCCTAACTCCATAATATCATTTCCATATAGGATAAAGTAATAAGTTGAGTTATAATAAGACTGGGGTCTGGAGAGATGGCTCAGTGGTTAAGAGCACTGACTGCTCTTCCAAAGGAACGGGGTTCAATTCCCAAAACCCACATGGCAGCTCACAATTGTCTGTAATTCCAGTTCCAGGGTATTTGATGTCTTCTTCCGCTCTGCAGATCCTGCACACACATAGGGCACATAATTAATACAAGCACATATAGACACACATACAAATAAATGATAAATATATTAAAAATAAATAGACTGGGGGAATGAGAGGATGGGAGGGCGAGGGAACTAGGATTGGTATGTAAAATAATTATAATTGGTATATAAAATTATTTTTAATTTAAATAAAAATTAACAATAAAAAAGAAAAAATAACAAGACTAAGCTATAGCCTGCCCCAATATAAGCTTGGAACATTTAAGTACTCAGAAAATTGAATACATATTATATGTGTGGCATTTTGCATCAATGAAAAGATAAATTTTGTTAATTATAAAAATGTCTGTGTATGTTTCTGAGTGCAGGTGCACATGCACAGACATAGAGGCCAAAGGGCAACTTCTGGCTCTTGGACTTGTTTGTTTTTTGAGTCAGAATCTCTTTTGTTGTTTGTCGTTGCACTGCATACTCCAAGCCAGTTGGCCTGCAAATTTTCTGAGGATTCTCCTGTCTCCACCTCCCACCTTCATGCACCTGTGTGTCTTTGTATGTGGGTTTCAAGGACTAGCCATCAGCAATGTATTGTGCTTTTACCTACTGAACCATGTCCCTTGTCCTTTTGTTTTCTCTCACCCTTAATATTTTTGTTACTTTTGTTTATTGTGTGTGTACAAGAGCACAGCATGTCACACGTGGGGAGGTAAGAGGACAACTTGCAGGAGCTAGCTTCCTCTTTCTATCATGTGGGTTCCAGGATCAAGCTCAGACCCTCAGGCTTAGCAGCAGGTGCCTTCCCAATGATCCATTTTACCAACCCTTTACCCTCCCTTTGAGACAGGGTTTTCCTACTGTGTAGTCCAAGCTGGTCTTAAACTTTTATTTAGCCAAAACTGGCCTCAGATTTATGATCCTCCTGCCTTAACCTCCCAAGTGCTGGGATTATAGCCACCAAGCCTTGAATTAAAGGGCCAACCCCTCAGCACACACTGAGGATAGAACCTAGGGACTCTCACATGCTAGGTAAGAAAAAAAAATCTGGTATATGTATCACAGTTTATTTTTTTTAACTTTTATTATTTTCTTTTTTTTGGAAGTCTACTTTTTAAATTTTTTTTTATTAGTTCAAATTAGGAACAAGCTTGTTTCACATATCACTCCCTTCTCCCTCTCCCTCTCCTCACTCCCACCCCTCCTCCCCCACCCCGACCTAACCCCCACCCCATCCAACCTTCACTCCCCAGGCAGGGTAGGGCCCTCAATGGGGGCTCCCCAAAGTCCACCACATCATCCTAGGCGGGGCCTAGGCCCTTCCCCATGTGTTCAGGCCAAGGGTGCATCCCTTCACTTGGGATGGGCTCTCAAAGTCCCTTCTTGCACCAGGGAAAAATACTAATGCACTACGAGGGGCCCCTAGAGTGCAGAGGCTTCCTCATTGACATCCATGTTCAGGGGTCTGGATCAGTCCTGTACTGGCCTCCCAGACAGCAATCTGGGGTCGATGTGCTCCCCCTTGTTCAGGCCAGCTGTTTCTGTGGGTTTCACCACCCTGGTACCGACCCCTTCGATCTTCGTTCCTCCCTCTCTGCAACTAAGTTCTAGAGTTCAGTGTATATCTGTGGATGTCTGTCTCTGCTTCCATCAGCCACTGGATGAGGGCTCTAGGATGGCATAAAAAGTAGTTATCAATCTCATTTTAGGGGAAGGGCGTTTAGGCTACCCTCTCCACCATTGCCTGGATTGTCAGTTCGTGTAACTTCTATTATTTTCAAAATAAATTTTTGTTTTGTTTTTCGAGACAGCATCTATGTATGTCTGGCTATCTTGGAACTATGTAGACCAGGCTGGCCTTGAACTCCCAGAGATCTGCTTGCCTCTGCCTCCTGAGTGCTGGGATCAAAGGTGTGCACCACCATGCCTAGCCTTTAACTCTTTACAAAAGATTATATTTTTATTCATGTATATGTATGTGTGTATATTCTAAGAGTATGCACATGTAAGTGCAGGTACCCAAAGAGGAACGCTGAGGGCATTGGATCTCCTGTGGCAGGAGTTACAGGCAATTGTAGGCCACCTGATGTGAGTGCTGGGTGCTTTGCAAGAGAAGCAAGCTTTCAAGTAACCTCATGTCATCTCTCCAGTCTCCTATTTTCAAAACTCTTTAAAATGGGGTTTAAGCTTCACAATGTTCATTGAAGAAAGTAGGATAAGGCAGTATCTTTTGACATTAGTCTCTTTCTCTATGTACAACCTAAAGTGTGTTAACTCATTTTAGATTACTGAAGACAGATAGGCCATGACAGGGTCTTTCCTCAGGAGCTCACTGGCTGTGTTGAAGCACCAGGCTGACTTCAAAACCACAGTGATAGGACTGCCTCTTCCTCCTGAGTGTTGGGATTAAAGGTGTGCACTGCTATACCCAGCCCATCATTTTAATAGTTGCAAAATTATCTATTTTGTTGGTGTAATAAAACTTCAAGGATGTCGGATAGTGGTGGCACACACCTTCAATCTCAGCACTCTTGAGGCAGGCAGAGCTCTGTGAGTTCAAGGATAGCCTGGTCTACTGAGCAAGTTCCAGGACAGGCTCTAAAGCTACAGAGAAGCCCTGTCTTGAAAAGCCAACCACCCCCCAAAAAAAACAAACCTTCAAGGAAAAACTCAGTTTGAGATAAATTCTAAACTTTTGGTTTCGACAGGGTTCATTACCATGTAAATTTTTTTTTTTTTTTTTTTTTTTTGAGACAGGGTTTCTCTGTGTAGCTTTGTAGACCAGGCTGGCCTCGAACTCACAGAGATCTGCTTGCCTCTGTCTCCCGGGTACTGGGATTAAAGGTGTGTGCCTGGCTTCCCTGATAATTTTTTATGGACAACTGGAGATACAGTTGAGTGGTAGAGTATGCTTAGCATGTTTGGGGTCCTCCTAGGTATGGCGCTGTCTTTTGTCTCCTCACTAATGGCACTTACATTAAGACCATGTTCTGTTAGAATGTCTAGAATTATTTTTTTTTAATTTTTACATTTTGTATACATTTGTGTGTGTGTATGTATATGTGGTGGTGGGAGCTTGTTAGTGCCACTGCAATGCGTAGAGGTCAGAAGACAGCTTATTGGAGTCAGTTCTCTTCTTCCATCATATAGGAGTTGGTGACCAAATTCAGGAAGCATCTTCACCAGCTGAGCCATCACGACAGCTCATGACAGTTAATCTTTACCATCAACTGGATTAGATTGAGAGATATCTAGGAGATCAGTAAAACACACCTCTGGTGTGTCTAAAGGACATTTCCAGAGACAAATTGTGATGACTTTGCCTTAATCATGGTTTAATATATAGCTTTTTAAACTGTGAGTAGTGGACTTATATATGGTAGAGTAACAGAATGTGTGGACCACAAATTCTTTGGTAACAGTAAAAGGTTTCTGAATGTGTAATGACCAAAATTAATTCAAACTAAAAGGCCTAATGAACCCAAATTGTTTCTGGTGATACTCTCTCATATTATATCCTGAGGTTTTGCTTGTGCCTTCATTCTTACAACTTGAACACTTTGCACTTGTGTGCCATAAAGCCACACAAAACAGCAATGAACCCTGCCTGAAAAGACTTCGGCTAGACTTGAGACTACTGTATGGTATGCATTACCTTGTTTTTATTGCACATACAAAGTTTTCTGCCCTTATAGAAAAATAATGGTTTAATTATGGAAGATGAATTTTTAATATTTTTCTACTCCTTAGTATGTATCATATTTGTGTATCTTTGGATTTTACTTTTAGAATGCTTGACTTTTTAAATTGCTATATGTGTTGTCTCAACCTCATTAAGTTGAACATGTTTTAAGTCTCTCTGAATCTTATGCTTGTCTAGAGCAGTATTTTCAGCCCAAAATTTCCCAGAGGGGTATATGGAGTCATTTCTGGGTCAGAGCATGGTCTTCTGGGGAACATGCTTTCCAGTTGGCACCTCACCACACAAGTATTGGTCTTGGAGAAACATAACCATCTATTTAACTAGGATTGGTAAAGCAGTGGGAGACTTGGGTTCTAAATTGGGTTTTCCGTTTTCATCCCACACTGCTTATATTCTCCAAGGCTTTCTTTGAATACCACCTAATTCTTCACTTTCTTTTACAACCATAGCCTTTCCTACTTCTGTACCTCTCCCCAGCTATGTACTTTGTTGACCTCTCATGAATTCCTACAGTCTGATTTACATAAAATCTGAGCAACTGGCTCTGGTGTTCATTAAATATGTTTTTGGTGACCTAGATGTAGTTTGGTGGTAGATCAAGTAAGTGTTCAATGTGCACTGAGGCAGTGGGTTCAGTCCCTGGTGTTAGTGTGTACACAAACACAGAGGCACCAGAAAAAGTATAACCTTTTTGGAAGCTACAATACATAGAACAGTTTAAAAAGTAGGACAGTAATCCCACATATCATTTATCCAGCTTCCCCTAATGCAACTATCTTAACATAGCAACAGGGTTTCTGTGTAACCCTGGATGGCTGTCCTGGAACTTGCTCTACAATCTAGGCTGGCTACCCAGTTCAATGTCTTTATAAAGTGGGAGTTTTAGGCTTTATCCAGATGGGCCCAATATACTCACAAGGGTCTTTAAAAGTCAGTAAGGGTGCAGGGCAGGGGTGGCTCACACCTTTAATTCTAGCACTCAGGAGGCAAAGCAGGCAGATGTCTGTGAGTTCAAGGCCAGCCTGGTCTACAGATGAAGTTCCAGGACAGCCAGGGCTACACGGAGAAACCCTATCTCAAAAAAAAAAAAAAAGAAAAAGAAAAAAAAACAAACAAAAGCAAAAACAAAAAAAGTAGGTAAGGTGTTGCTGGGTCCTAATGGCTCCTTCAGAGGAGGAGGTGAGAAGATGAAGTGTCAATAGCACAGACACTGGGAGTCAGATAAAAGCAAACAGCAGACTCATTTATTCATCAATGGAGAGAGCCTTATATACCCTCCTCTCAGCACCAGGCTGCAACCAGATCCATTGACATTGCTTGGTGGCCCTCATTGGCAAGGCACTATCAGGACCTAAGGCTGACTCAAGGTTAGCTCATCTCTCAGTCTAGAGGTAAGAGAGACAGGAAGGCTAGCTTTAAAGATGAAAGGTCAGAAACCAAGTCCCTCTGGAAGCCATGGGAGGCAGGAAATGGTTCCCCTTTGCTTCATCTGGAAGGCACTGGTCCTGTAGCACATGGTCTTCAGCTCACTGAACTTGGGTTGGGCTTCAGTTCTGGTCTTCAGAGGAGTAAGAGAATAAACTCAAGTGTTTGCTTGAGACAGGGTCTTGTTATGGAACCCAGATTGCCACTTCCCTCTCAATCTTGCTTCCTCCGTCTCCTAGGTATAGGGATTATAGGTGTGTGATATGCCTGACCTAAGCTGTACTTTTAACGCACTAAATTTGAGGTGGGTATTTTTGCTTGTTTGTTCTTTGAGACAGGGTTTCTCTGTGTAGCCTTGGCTGTCCTGGAACTCTCTCTGTAGAACAGGCTGGCCTTGAATTCACTGAGATCTGCCTGCTTCTGCCTCCTGAGTTCTGGGATCAAAGATGTGTGCAGCCACCACCTGGCTTGGTAATTTTTTTTTTTTTTAAACAGTAGTAATAGAAAGTATTTTAAGGGAGATATCCTGAGAACTTGTTTTACCTCAAACTTTCATTCATTACATTTCTTTTTTAAATATTTATTTATTTTATGTATATGAGTGACCTATCTTCATGCATACTGGAGAATCAGATCCCATTATAGATGGTTGTAAGCCACTGTATGGGTGCTGGGAATTGAACTTGAGATCTCTGGGAGAGGAGCCAGGGCTCTTAACCACTGAGCCATCTCTCCAGCCCTCATTCATTAATTTTCAAATTACCACAAGTAACAGGTTTTTTTTGTTTGTATTTCCCATTATATTTATTATTCAAAACTCTACTGTAGGGGGAACTATCCTGTCTCCCCTTTACTTATGAAGTATTTGAACCTACACAGCCTCCTGTTCTGTGGGCAACACAATTATTATGAGTTGGTGCTCACATGGATTAAGCTCTGACAGGTGGAGAGTTTTTGAGCTACTCTATTCCCTGAGAAGGCCTATCTGTTTTGGGAGTATTTCCTTAATTGCTGGGAACTCATTTAACATTGGCTTAGATCACTGAGGGTACGGCAACAAAAATAACCATACAGTAGGTGGCTTATAAATGATCTAAATTTATCACTCCCAGTTCTGGAGGATGGCAGTGCAAGATTAAGGCATGGCTTAATACACGAAGAGGACTGCTTCCTGCCTCAGACATGGCACCTATCACCTCCTCAAACCCCTAGTTCCTACTGTTTTCTTAGGGAGTTAGGAATTGATATATAAATGGGGGTGGGATGGGTGGGCCATAGACATGTCTCAATACCAGCTGATAACACCCTTCCTTTCCTCCACAGACAGGATGGGCTATGCTCAGATGAGGGTTGCCCAAAGCAGAACTAATCTCAGGCGTTGGTGATTAGAATCTGAGTCTGAGCAGGTGGGAGAAGCTGATTTTTACATCTGCTAAATCCTGCAGGAAGAGATTAGGTGTGTGTACCTTTAATTAGGGTGGTGGTATTCCTTTACTCCATTTTCAGCTCCCCTGAACAAATGCTCAGACTGGGCACCAGTTCATTCCACTTTACCTACTGGTAGCAGCAAAAACCTACTTACAGACATTAAGGCTCATGCAGGCCTGATCTCCATCCTCACTTCATTAGCATTTATTTCTGCAGTGACAAACTCGCGTATTTATCACATTAGTAACCAAAATCACTTCAGAAACGAAAGCACAATCCTCTTAAGACTCAAGGGCAGGCAGAGCAGGGGCCCTGAAACCTTTGATTGAACTCTAGCGACCACACTCTGAGAGCTTAGGAGAGGTGACCCAATGCTTAGAATTGGCTCTCTCAGTCTGTAGGAAGCAAGGGATGGCTGGGAAAGAAAGGGTTTTATTGCCAAGACCACAATGTCTAACACGCTGGCCAGGCTCTACCAGGGCCAAGATAAACACGGCTCAGGTCACTAGGGCCTAATGCTGTGTTACCTTTGAACCACACAAGAACTGCTTGTCATTGGCTCTCAACTGCATGAACTTAATGTTGGCTGAGGGATGCTTATGTTCTGGAAAACCCAGATATCTTAAATACTAGACCTTTCCCAAGTTAGAAAAAAAAAATAAAAGCAGCAATTCTTTAGGTATCCAAGACACTCTATGAGACTTTTATGGCTCCAAGATACCCGAGACACTTGGCTTTTATTAACTTTCATTTAAAACTTTAGAATAATGGGCCAGGCATGATGGCACATGCCTTTAATTTCAGAACTCGGAACGCAGGCAGATCTCTGTAAGTTCCAGGTCAGCCTAGTTAGTCTACTAGCGAGTTCCTGCCTGTTTGGACTACCGGATGCAATGGCCGGTTGGTCAACCGCAAGAAAACACCGATCCACAATGAGCAGGTTGAGAAAGCAAATTCGCAAAGCCTTCAATTTCAAAAAAGAAAACACGATTCGGCCCGAAATGGGCAAGAACTGCCGCACTCGATGGTCGAGGCTGGGTGGCAGAGCACACACCTGGGAGGCACGGTTCCCTGGTGGAGCCCACACCCGGACTACAAACCAGACGACGCCAACCTGAGCTTGAGTCACCGACACCTCTAACCACCCGGCACACAGGCAAGGCCACACACGCAGGCGCGCCAGGGCCCTTCGGGTGCTATCTCACCACGCCATCCGCTTCCGCGCCAGGCGCCAAATAAGTCTCCAAACCCGCCCGACCCGTGCGTGCGCGGCCTTGGTGTCTGCGTCACTGGGAAGCGCGCGCCCGCGCCGCCGCCGCCGCCGCCGCCGCCGCCGAATCCCCAACAAGGAGCGAAGCCTGCGGCCGCCACCGCCACCACCCGCCGCCGCACCCGTCACAGCCGGGCGCCAGAGCAGGCCGGTGTGGGCCCAGGTAAGCGGCTTCGGCGTGCCCGCGCACCCCCGCGGCGAAGCTTCTCGCGCCGCTCACGCGCCGCCGTCCAGTCAGGGGTCCCTGCGGAGCGTCAGGACGTTACGGCGGGGGGAGGGGAGGTCGGGGGAGGGGCGCGGGCGCGCGAGGGCGGCGCGGCGTCAGGCGCGGCGGCGTCAGGCGGGCGGGCGGGCGGCGCGGGCCCCTGGCGGGAGGGTTCGCGAAGGCGGCTGTGCTTCCGGCCTCCATCTTGGCTTCGCCTGAGGCAGGGTTGGATCGTCAGGCAAAGCCGAGGCGGAAAGGGACGGTGGGGTGGGGGTAGGCGGGCGTGGTGTGGCTTGGGATCCATCGGTGGGCGCCAAATGGATCGGGTCCCCGAGGGAGGGTGGGACGACTCACGGGTGGGGAATTCGTGCCGGCGTCCGCCCTGCGGCGGCCCCTTTATTGATGGGCCGACTCCCTTGGCTTGGGACAGAATCCACAGAGACCCACGAGCGTAATTGGAAGGGAGTCGTCATCAGTGGAACCAGTGGGAGGAACCACGTCACTGTGGACTGTTGGTGGGAACTACATTAGGGACCCAATTGTAGAACTGTGTGGTCGGTGGGAACTGTGTTGCATAAGAACTCATCGGCAGGAATTGAATGGGTAATCTTAGAGGTGGGCACCGAATCAGTTTGGCCCATTTTTAGTCACGATTGGGTACATCTTTAGCTATTACTTAGTTGATAACTTTTTTTTTTTTTTTTCTGATCCGGGTCTCCTCCTTGCCAACGTTTCAAATACGACAGTTTCAGTCACATTATAGTTAAAATTAAATGTATGACTGCCTGCTTAGCTTGCTTGTTTTTTTTTTTTTTTTTTTTTAATAGGAAGTATGTGAAAGTTTTTTGGAAGACACCCTGAAGTACACATGCATACATACTTACATACCATTTGGATGTATGTAAAATGCAAAGAACAAATGTGTGTCAGAGCGATTCAGAGCACCAAGGAAAACAAATTCGAACCTAGGCCATAGATTGATTGACCCACTTTTTTTGTTGTTGTTTTGTTTTTTGAGACAGGGTTTTCCTGTGTTGCCCTAAAACTCGATTTATAGACCAGGTTGGTCTCAAACTCAGAGATCTGCTTGCTTCTGCCCCCAAGTGCTGGGATTAAAGGCGTGCGACACCACCACCACCACCACCACCACCACCACCACCTGGTAGACACAACCTATTTTATGGTACGCCTAGAAAAGGAGGATATTTAAGTGTTCCTTCAGTGCTAGGGGACAAGCTCACATGGATTGGGCCTGCCATAAGGTGAAGTTTACTGGTGTCTGCCCTCACTCCATTCCTCCTCCTCTTCCTTACCTCCCTTAACTGTCTTTATTGCTAGGAGGCTGAGGCAGGTGGATCTCTGAGTTCAAGGCCAGCCTGTTGTACAGATCCAGTATCAAGACAGCCAGGGCTACATAGAGAAACCCTGTCTCAAACAAACAAAAACCTAAGACTGGCCAGGAAATAATCCAAGATCTTTTATTGCTTACTTATTTTGGGGGCAGGGTCTTTCTGTGTCCTGACTGTCCTGGAACTCACTATGTAGACCAGACTGGCCTCAAAACTCAGAGAGATCTGCCTGCCTCTGCCTTCTAAATGCTGGAATTAATGGCATGCACCACTGTGCCCAGCTCCAGGATGATCTTGATGTCTTGTTGTAGCCATATCATCATTCCTCCTGCCTCAGCCCAGTGCTGAAATTATAGAACATAGTATATATATTGTTGTTTTGTGATAGGATCATGCTGCTATGTAGATTTGGCTGACGTGAAACTTGGAGCAATCCTGCATCAGCCTCCTGAGTGCTGGGATTATAGGTGTGTACCACCATGTCCTATTTAATGCAATATTTTTTTAGATGGAATTTTTAAGTACTTTATTTGTTTATTTTTATGTGCATTGGCATTTTGCTTGCATTCAGGTGAGCTGCCATGTGGGTGCTGGGTCCTCTGGGAGTAGCCAGTGAAGGGCTGGGAGTAGCCAGCCCTTCAATGCAATTTTTTTTTTTTTTTTTTTTTTTTTTTTTCTTTTGGTTTTTTGAGACAGGGTTTCTATGGCTTTGGAGGCTATCCTTCCTGGAACTAGCTCTTGTAGACCAGGTTGGTCTCGAACTCACAGAGATCCACCTGCCTCTGCCTCCCGAGTGCTGGGATTAAAGGCATGCACCACCAACGCCCGGCAATTTTTTTTTTTAAGTGAAATTTAAAGCCTAATGATAGTGGCACACGCCTTAACTCCCAGCTCTTGGGAAGCAGAGGCAGATGGATCTCTGTGAGTTCAAGGCCAGCCTGGTCTACAGAGCGAGTTCTAGGATTGCCAAGGCTACATAGAAAGACCCTGTCTTAAAACAAGAAACAAACAAACAACCAGGGGGGTCAGGGGGAAGAAAAGAAAAAGAAAAAAGAAAGAAATTTAAAGAGTTGAGGCTTTCTGGGCATTGGTGGCTCACGCCTTTAAACCCAGCACTCGGGAGGCAGAGGCAGGTGGATCTCTGTGAGTTTGAGACCAGCCTGGTCTACAAGAGCTAGTTCCAGGACAGCCTCCAAAGCCACAGAGAAACCCTGTCTCGAAAAACCAAAAAAAAAAAAAAAAAGTCTTTGCTTACTCTCAACCACTACATTACTGAAAAACTTGGTTTCAGAAATAGGAAGTCTGCCCATGTACATGGATTCCTTGTAGCTTTTCTTCCTGAGAAGGTTGTCTCTACAGATCTAGATTGGCCTAACCTGATGATAAATGATAAATGATGTTTTGAATTATTTTTCTCAGTGTTGGAGATGGAACTTATGGCTTCCTGCAGGGCTTCACAAGTACTCTGACACTGAATTTTGAATCAAGAAAGAGAAGTGCTGCCTCATCCATTGTTTCTAGTTATCAATATCCTTAGTATCCTGTGCTTAGGTCTATTCTGTTGGGGCTGGGGAAAAGGCTCAGTGGGTAAAAATGCTTGTTTTGCAAGTGTGAGAACATATGTTCAAATCCCCAGAACTAACACAAATGCTGGACATACAGCAGGAGTGTCTGTAATCCTATTACA
The DNA here is from genome assembly GCF_003668045.3 of Cricetulus griseus. NCBI lineage: Eukaryota > Metazoa > Chordata > Mammalia > Rodentia > Cricetidae > Cricetulus > Cricetulus griseus. Next base: position 621,868 of record NC_048599.1, read on the forward strand.
GGGAAATGGGAAATGGAGACCCCTGAGAAGAACTCTGAGAAACTCACATGCTGGCCTAGCATATGAAGCTGTGAAAACAAAGAGATCCTGTTCTGAAACAAAATGGAAGTTGAGGGCCAACACGTCTGACCTGTGCACAAGCAATGTGGCACACTGCTTTCATGCTCTGCTCTCCCCAACACCAAAGCAAGATATATGCTACATATGTGTCCAGTGTGTTCTCTGTAGGAAAATCACTGTGTTTCCTTGTGGATTTGGCTCTGAATGATTTTCCTTCTTATTCTAACTCAGCCAAATGTACATCTGGGCAGCTGAACTGTGGCAGGGCACATTCTTACCAGCCTGTGATTATTTTGGAAAGTGGTCCCTAGTTTCTTCTTTTTCTTTGTGATTGTTTCCTTGCCACAGTCATTGCTTTTAGTCAGCCTATATTTCCTAGTTCCTTGGATGTTTGGGTCAAGGGTAGTACAGGGACTGGATGCTGGTGTTTGGCAGCCCAGAAATCCTAACCTTTACTTCCCTTTGGCCCTTGGGAATCCTCTGAAGATCAGGTCCTGCCCAGAACCAAAATCATTGATTGTTATGTTTTCAGGGAGGAAATAAACTAGGGGAATCTGAAAACTTGCATTCTTCTCCCCAGCAGAAATTCATAAAGAGCCTTCAAGTGCTGAGGCTTGGAGCCAGGTGTGGTGGTGCTCATCAGTAATTCTAGCACTCAAAAGGGTGAGGCAGGAGGATCATAGGTTTGAGGCTAATTTGGGTAACATAACAAATCCTGTCTTTTAAAAAAGTGCTGGTGATATAAGGGCTGGATATATAATTTAACAAAGAATTTATGCTCTCTAAGGGGATGTGTTGTGACTGGCTGTTTGGTTAGTTGGTTATATTACCAAAGGCTTAATTGTAGAGGGTGGAATCTGAGAACTGCTTCTGTCCTTGGAC